>NW_028162408.1:0-39033 GCF_964263955.1 Coregonus lavaretus | reverse complement strand
AACTGTTAAAGGGCTCCAGGCCGGGCTATGCCTCGTTTCCCAGAGTGCTCAGGGGCATGGAGTGCGAGCTGGCGTTCACAGGAAGTCATTCGGTCCAGGCAAAAAGCAGGAAGTTGAGTCTTAAACGTGATTGTTGGAAAATGACCAGGTGACCCTGTCCATAAACAATCCCCTAGGGCACTGCATGGGGGGGGGGGGGCGGGGGCGGTGGGGGGCGAGAGACAGAGAGACAAGGAGAGAGAGAGAGAGATGTATATATACAGTATACAGAAAATACACTGAGTGTAAAAAACATGATAGAGACTGACCAGGTGAATCCAGGTGAAAGCTATGATCCCTTATTAATATCACTTTTTACATCCAGCCAACTTGACACAACTGTGAGAAGCGTTGGAGTCAACATGGGCCAGCATCCCTGTGGAATGCTTTCAACACCTTGTAGAGTCCATGCAACTCAATATTAGGAAGGTGTTCTTAATGTTTTGTACACTCAATGTTTACAGTACCAGTCAAAGTTTGGACACATCTACTCATTCCAGGGCTTTTCTTTATTTGTACTATTTTCTACATTGTAAAATAATAGTGAAGACATCAAAACTATGAAATAACACATATGGAATCATGTAGTAATCAAAACAGTGTTAAACAAATCAAAATATATTTTATATTTGAGATTCTTCAAATAGCCACCCTTTGCCTTGATGACAGCTTTGCACACTCTTGGCATTCTCTCAACCAGCTTCACCTGGAATGCTTTTTCAACAGTCTTGAAAGAGTTCCCACATATGCTGATCACTCGTTGGCTGCTTTTCATTCACTCTGCGGTCCGACTCATCCCAAACCATCTAGATTGGGTTGAGGTCGGGGGATTGTGGAGGCCAGGTCATCTGATGCAGCACTCCATCACTCTCCTCCTTGGTGAAATAGCCCTTACACAGCCTGGAGGTGTGTTGGGTCATTGTCCTGTTGAAAAACAAATGATAGTCCCACTAAGCCCAAACCAGATGGGATGGCGTATCGCTGCAGAATGCTGTGGTAGCCATGCTGGTTAAGTGTGCCTTGAATTCTAAATAAATCACAGACGTTGTCACCAGCAAAGCAACCCCACACCATAACACCTCCTCCTCCATGCTTTACGGTGGGAAATACACATGCGGAGATCATCCGTTCACCCACTCGGCGTCTCATAAAGCCACGGCAGTTGGAACCAAAAATCTCAAATTTGGACTACAGACCAAAGGACAAATTCGGACATTGCTTGTGTTTCTTGGCCCAAGCAGGTCTCTTCTTATTATTGGTGTCCTTTAGTAGTGGTTTCTTTGCAGCAATTCGACCATGAATGACTGATTCACACAGTCTCCTCTGAACAGTTGATGTTGAGATGTGTCTGTTACTTGAACTCTGTGAAGCATTTATTTGGGCTGCAATTTCTGAGGCTGGTAACTCTAATGAACTTATCTTCTGCAGCAGAGGTAACTCTGGGTCTTCCATTCCTGTGGCGGTCCTTATGAGAGCCAGTTTCATCATAGCGCTTGATGATTTTTGCGACTACACTTGAAGAAACTTTCAACGTTCTTGAAATGTTCCGTATTGACTGACCTTCATGTCTTAAAGTAATGATGGACTGTTGTTTCTCTTTGCTTATTTGAGCTGTTCTTGCCATAATATGGCTTTTACTATATAGGGCTATCTTCTGTATACCCCCCTACCTTGTCACAACACAACTGATTGGCTCAAACGCATTAAGAAGGAAAGAAATTCCACAAAGAGTGTGCCAAGAGTGTGCAAAGCTGTCATTTACATTTTTTACATTTTAGTCATTTAGCAGACGCTCTTATCCAGAGCGACTTACAGTTAGTGAGTGCATACATTTTTCAAGCTGTAATCAAGGTAAAGGGTGGCTATTTGAACAATCTCAGATATAAAATATATTTGTATTTGTTTAACACTTTTTTGGTTACTACATGATTCCATATGTGTTATTTCATAGTTTTGATGCCTTCACTATTATTCTAAAATGTAAAAAACTGTACAAATATAGAAAGAGAGAGAGAGAGAGAGGGTGGGGGGATCTGGGACACCATAATGCTGCCTGATTTGCTTACCAATTTCACAGCTGATTTCACCCAAACATCCCTTCAGACGTTTGTGTGTGCGCGTGCACGTGAGTGTGTGTGTTTGTGTGTGTGTGTGTGTAGGCGTGCACGTAAGTGTGTATTAGTGTGTGGTGCTGCATGATTGTGTGTTAGTATCTTCCAGAGCTTCATCTTGTCTTTCTCTCTAGGAACAGAGAAGGCCTTTCTCATGCTAATCCTCTGAGCAGGGGCCTCTGTGTGTCCATTAGCAGGCCTGGATCAGAGGAATACCACCCCTGGACTCCATTATTCTGGCCTTGTCTAAAGCTGGCATTACATGTGTCTGATGAGAAAAGTATTTAGTTTTACACAGCGGTTGTGTCATTGCATGTGTGTGTGTGTATTCATTTGTGTGTGTGTGTGTGTGTGTGTGTGTGTGTGTGTGTGTGTGTGTGTGTGTGTGTGTGTGTGTGTGTGTGTGTGTGTGGGTGGGTGTGTGCGTGCGTGGGTGCGTGCGATGGGGCAGTCAGTGTGTGGGGAGAGACAGGGAGAGCCCTAGTGGTGACCAGAGGCACCTGCACACAGTCAAACAGAGCAGAGGAGGAATCGCACTGCTTCGCACTGAGTAAGTTTACATGCACACTAATAATTCGATATTAAACTGATTATGGCAGGCGGCCGAGTATGGCATTAATCATGTAAAACATCTTACTCTGTTTATCTTAATCGGCGTGAGGTCATAATCGAAGTAATCATATGCCGATTAAAACACCTGGTTTTCTGAGCATTCCTTCACATTATCAGGACACGTGAACAGCTTAATCGGCGTTCCAGCAGTGTGATTGTTTTCTGAGCATTCCTTCACATTATCAGGACACGTGAACAGCTTAATCGGCGTTCCAGCAGTGTGATTGTTTTCTGAGCATTCCTTCACATTATCAGGACACGTAAACAGCTTAATCGGCGTTCCAGCAGTGTGTTTGTTTTCTGAGCATTCCTTCACATTATCAGGACACGTAAACAGCTTAATCGGCATTCCAGCAGTGTGTTTGTTTTCTGAGCATTCCTTCACATTATTAGGACACGTAAACAGCTTAATCGGCGTTCCAGCAGTGTGTTTGATCTGCGCATTTGCCAGCATACAAGCATTTCGTTACACCCACAATAACATCTGCTAATTATGTGTATGCGACCAATAATGATTAGATAAATACACTGAGTGTACAAAATATTAAGAACATCTTCCTAATATTGAGTTTCATGGACTCTACAAGGTATTGAAAGCGTTCCACAGGGATGCTGGCCCATGTTGACTCCAATGCTTCTCACAGTTGTGTCAAGTTGGCTGGATGTCCTTTGGGTGGTGGACCATTATTGATGCACACGGGAAACTGTTGAGTGTGAAAAACCCAGCAGCGTTGCAGTTCTTGACACAAACCGGTGCCCATGTACCTACTACCATACCCCGTTCAAAGGCACTTAAATATTTTGTCTTACCCATTGACCCTCTGAATGGCATACATACACAATCCATGTCTCAATTGTCTCAAGGCTAAACAAATCCTTCTTTAACATGTCTCCTTCCCTTCATCTACACTGATTGAAGTGGATTTAATAAGTGATATCAATAAGGGATCATAGCTTTCACCTGGATTCACCTGGTCAGTCCATATCATGTTTTTTACACTAAGTGTATATTCTGTATACTGTATATATACATCTCTCTCTCTCTCTCTCTCTCTCTCTCTCTCTCACTCTCTCACTCTCTCACTCTCTCACTCTCTCACTCTCTTCTCTCCTCTCTCCCCTCCCCCTCCCTCCCTCCCCCCCATGGAGGCTCCAAGTAATCTTAATCACCCATTTAGTTGCAGCTTTTCCTCTTTTAAGACAGATCAGGTTCCTGTGCTATGGAACCGGAGACCTGCCTGAATCACAGTGCTGAGTGTGTTTGAAGAGCGAGAGAGAGAGAGGAACAGGGAGAGGCTGGTGACTGAAAGGCAGACCAGTGGAGGTGTGCAATAAACAACGTTCTTACCTCTCTTCCTCTATCGCCCCTCCTCATCCTCCTCTCCCTCTGTCTTTGTGTTGACAGTTTTTGTCAATGTTGCATTACCTTGGCTCCTGTCTCATGGAGTCTGTCGGGCTTCTCCCTCTGTGGGCTTGTGTCTTTAACAGTGTTGGAGTCTGTCAGGCTTCTCCCTCTGTGGGCTTGTGTCTTTAACAGTGTTGGAGTCTGTCAGGCTTCTCCCTCTGTGGGCTTGTGTCTTTAACAGTGTTGGAGTCTGTCAGGCTTCTCCCTCTGTGGGCTTGTGTCTTTAACAGTGTTGCCTTTCCTTGCTTTCTCTCTACAGATATTATAGGCTGGGACAACTTGGAGAGTCAGCTGTTTGCACAGGAAGATGCCTTAACCACTATTAGTGTTTTAGACTGACCTCTCACTAAGCATAGTTTATTTCTTCTTCCACAGAATGGACAGACAGCGAGCTCTCAGTGGATACACTATATATACAACAGTATGTGGACACCCCTTCAAATGAGTGGATTCCGCTATTTCAGCCACACCCATCCAGACAGGTGTATAAAATCGAGCACACAGCCATGCAATCTCCATAGACAAACATTGGCAGTAGAATGGCCTTACTGAAGAGCTCAGTGACTTTCATTGTGGCACCGTCATAGAATGACACCTTTCCAACAAGTCAGTTAATCACATTTCTGCCCTGCTAGAGCTGCCCCGGTCAACTGTAAGCGCTGTTATTGTGAAGTGGAAACGACTAGGTAGGCCTCACAAGCTCACAGATAGGGGCCGCCGAGTGCTGAAGCGCGTAGCGCATAAAATTCATCTGCCCTCGGTTGCAACACTCACTACTGAGTTCCAAACTGCCACTGGAAGCAACTATTAGTCGGAAGCTTCATGAAATGGGTTTCCATGGCCGAGCAGCTGCACACAAACCTAAGATCACCATGTGCAATGCCAAGCGTCGGCTGGAGTGGTGTAAAGCGTGTCGCCATTGGACTCTGGAGCAGTGGAAACGCTTCACCATCTGGCAGTCCGACGGACAAATCTGAGTTTGGCGGATGCAGGCCTGCCCGAATGCTAGTGCCAACTGTAAAGTTTGGTGGTGGAGGAATAATGGTCTGGGGCTGTTTTTCATGGTCCGGGCTATGCCCCTTAGTTCCAGTGAAGGGAAATCTTAACGCTACTCAGGAGAGCCTGGCTGAGTGGTACTGCTGATGGAGACACACCCACATACACAAAACGTCCAGACTTCTCCAGACACCAGCTCCCATTCCCTAATCTCAATTAACCCAACACCACAGCCAGATTCAGACACAGGATCTCAGTGTGGGTCACCACCAGGATCTCAGTGTAGGTCACCACCACCACCAGGATCTCAGTGTAGGTCACCACCAGGATCTCAGTGTAGGTCACCACCACCAGGATCTCAGTGTAGGTCACCACCACCAGGATCTCAGTGTAGGTCACCACCACCAGGATCTCAGTGTAGGTCACCACCACCAGGATCTCAGTGTAGGTCACCACCACCAGGATCTCAGTGTAGGTCACCACCAAGATCTCAGTGTAGGTCACCACCACCAGGATCTCAGTGTAGGTCACCACCACCAGGATCTCAGTGTATGTCACCACCAAGATCTCAGTGTAGGTCACCACCACCAGGATCTCAGTGTAGGTCACCACCACCAGGATCTCAGTGTAGGTCACCACCAAGATCTCAGTGTAGGTCACCACCACCAGGATCTCAGTGTAGGTCACCACCACCAGGATCTCAGTGTAGGTCACCACCACCAGGATCTCAGTGTAGGTCACCACCAAGATCTCAGTGTAGGTCACCACCACCAGGATCTCAGTGTAGGTCACCACCACCAGGATCTCAGTGTAGGTCACCACCAAAACCATACACATGACTGGATGTGGTGAAACTGCCCCGAAAATGGGGTTTGCTTTCTGAGAGCTTGCAGCGTGTGTAATCAATTCGAAGGGCTTTATTGGCATGGAAAACAGGTTTACATTGCCAAAGCAAGTGGAATAGATAATAAACAAAAGTGAAATAAACAATCAGAGATGAACAGTGTAGCCCCGTGTAGCTCAGTTGGTAGAGCATGGTGCTTGCAACGCCAGGGTTGTGGGTTCGATTCCCACGGGGGGCCAGTATGAAAATGTATGCACTCACTAACTGTAAGTCGCTCTGGATAAGAGTGTCTGCTAAATGACTAAAATGTAACAGTAAACATTACACTTTCAAAAGAATAGAGACATTTTAAATGTTATATTATTGGCAATGTACAGTGTTGTAAAAGGGTGCAAATAGTTGAAGTATGAAAGGGAACATAAATAGACATATAAATATAGTTTGCATTTACAATGGTGTTTGTGCTCCACTGGTTGCCCTTTTCTTGTGGCAACAGGTCACAAATCGTACTGCTGTGATTGCACGCCGGTGGTCACAAGTCATGACGGCAGTCAAATTCCACGTGCCTGTTTAGTCACGGTAATTAGGCTTCTCCAAGCTCTGATGCTGCTGATGGTCATTAGTAGCCAACCAAACTTGCTAACTGCCTGGTACTCAACACTCTATTGTCCCTCTAATCACTCTGACATCAGTGGAAATGTAATCGAAATCTAATCAATCACTTCATGAGAGTCCATGAGCTCATGTTGCGCAACATTTCTATAGGCTATGCAATTGCGTGAGAAAACAGAGTGATGGCCTCTATTAAAAAGAGGAGGATCCCATCAGCTTTCTATAGGCTAGGCCTACTATATTTACTTCTCAACTTTCCTAATATTAAGCAAATATTAAGCACATTGCTTATCTTTACAACAGGAGTATAGCCTACCTGGCTGGCATTAAAATGACCCACAGGAAAAGCGTCCTTCATTCGCTATTTAAGTGCAGAGATTACATGTATTTTTTCCCCCAGCCCCTGTTTAGATACAGGTGCATGATAATGTTCCATTCTAAATCAAAACGAATTTCACACATATATTATTTAGTATATGTAAAGACCAGATTAAATCAAGAATAGTCTTATGGGTGACAATATTAGCTTATCACTTGTGAATGATATATTATCACTATGATGCTATACAAGGCGTGTGGAGCCTAACTGGCATACATAAGCAGCGCGTTAGTTTCAAGTTTGGGGAAGATCATTTTCACCATAAAAATGCACCTTTATTCCCATTCTCTCTAGCGACTCCTGTGGCGGGCCAGGCGCATACATGTTGACATGGTCGCCAGTTGTACGATGTTTCCTCTGACACATTGGTGTCGGTTGGCTTCCGGGTTAAGCGAGCAGTGTGTCAAGAAGCAGTGTGGCTTGGCAGGGTCGTGTTTCGGAGGATGCATGGCTCTCGACCTTCGTCTCTCCTGAGTCCGTACGGGAGTTGCAGCGATGGGACAAGATTGTAACTACCAATTGGATATCACGAATTTGGGGAGAAAAAGGTGTAAAAAGTTTTACAAATATATTTAAAAAATGCACCTTTATAATAAAAGCATTTCATGCATATATGTTATTTGCTTGACAATAACCGGTTGATGAAATTTCGTGACTGCCACAGCCCTAGTCCTGGCAACTGGACATTTTTTGGAACACTATTATTTTTGTCTTACTAAGATTCACTGTCAGGGCCCAGGTCTATAGAATCTGTGCAGAAGATCTAGGTGCTGCTGTATGCCTTCCTTGGTTGGGGACAGAAGCACCAGATCATCAGCAAACAGTAGACATTTGACTTCAGATTCTAGTAGGGTGAGGCCGGGTGCTGCAGACTGTTCTAGTGCTCTTGCCTATTTGTTGATATATATGTTGAAGGGGGTGGGGCTAAAGCTGCATCCCTGTCTCACCCCACGGTCCTGAGGAAAGAAATCGCTGTTTTCTTTGCCGATTTTAAGCACTTGTGTTCGTGTACATGGATTTTATAATGTTGTATCTGTCTCCCCCAACACCGCTTTCTATCAGTTTATAAAGCAGACCCTCATGCCAAATTGTGTCAAAAGCTGTTTTGAAATCAACAAAGCATGAGAAGACTTTGCTTTTAATTTTGTTTGTTAGTCAATTAGGGTGTGCAGGGTGAATATGTGGTCTGTCATACAGTAATCTGGTAAAAAGCCAATTTGACATTTGCTCAGGACAAGCATTTCGCTACACCCGCAATAACATCTGCTAAATATGTGTATGCGCCTAATAAAATTTGATTTGATTTGAGGACATTGTTTTCTCTGAGTAATAGTCTGCTGTTAATGATAATGCAGAGGATTTTCCCAAGGTTGCTGTTGACGCATATCCGACAGTAGTTATTGGGGTTGAATTTGTCTCCTATTTTGTGGATTGGGGTGATCAGTCCTTGGTTCCAAATATTGGGGAAGATGCCAGAGCTGAGGATGGTGTTAAAGAGTTTAAGTATAGCCAATTAGAATTTGTGGCTTGTACATTTTATAATTTAATTGAGGATACCATCAACACCATAGGCCTTTTCGGTTTTTCAGGGTTTGTATTTTGTCCTGTAGTTCATTCAATGTAATTGGAGAATCCAGTGGGTTCTGGTAGTCTTTAATAGATGATTCTAATATTTGTATTTGATCATGTATATGTTTTTGCTGTTTGTTCTTTGTTATAGGGCCAAAAAGATTGGAGAAGTGGTTTACCCATACATCTCTGTTTTGGATAGATAGCTCTTCGTGTTGTTGACTGTTTAGTGTGTTCCATTTTTCCCAGAAGTGGTTAGATTCTATGGATTCTTCAATTACATTGAGCTGATTTCTGAAGTGCTGTTCCTTCTTTTTCCTTATTATATTTCTGTACTGTTTTAGTTTCACCATAGTTAAGGTGTAGGCTCAGGTTTTCTTGGTCTTTGTGTTTTTGGTGTGATAGGTTTCTCCATTTCTTTCTTAGGTCTTTGCATTCTTCATCAAACCATTTGTCATTTGTTGTTAATTTTCTTAGGTTGTCTGCTTGAAATTTTTTGATTTGATAGGGAAGCTGAAATGTCAAATATACTGTTTTGGCGTTCTACTTCCAAGTTTACACCATCACTATTGCAGTAAAACATTTTGTCCAGGAAGTTGTCTAAAAGGGATTGAATTTGTTGTTGCCCAATATTTTTTTTGTAGGTTTCTACACTACTTTCCTTCCATCTATAGCATTTCTTAATAGTGTGCAGTTTGTTTGGCTTTGATATCTCATGATTCAGTATTGTGCTATTCAAGTAGACTGTGATTTTGCTGTGATCTGATATGGCTGACTGTGAATGGTCTGAGAGATTCTGTGGTCTTGGTGTAGTTCATTTGGGTGCAGGTCTCTCTCGCTCGCTCTCTCTCTCTCTTTTTTCTTTTTCCTTGCTGCCTTTGTCTGTGGATACACAAGTGGAACTCTCTTTGAGGTGTAACTCTACTCTTTCTCTTTGTCTTTCAGTCACTCTTTTTCTCTCTCTCCCATTCAATCACTCTCCCCCACTTTCTTTTGTCTCCCTCTCTTACGTTTTACCTCATTTCTACCAGCATGTCTCCTGTGCAACTGGAGATGCACACAAAGATCTCCCTCGCCCCCAATTTGTCAAATCTGACCATAACTCCATCCTCTTAATTCCAGTTTACAAGCAAAAACTCAAACAGGAAGTACCAGTGTTGCGCTCAATACGGAAGTGGTCCGATGAAGCGGACGCTAAGCTACAGGACTGTTTCTCTAGCACATATTAGAATATATTTCGTCATTTCAACCGGTGGCATTGAGGAGTTTACTACTGTACATCAGTCACCAGCTTCATTAATAAGTGCATCGACGACTTAGTCCCCACAGTGACCGTACGTACTGTGGCGTACAGCAGGTCAGCCACCAGGGGGAGACTCGTCGAGGCCTGGTAACAGATGGAGTATACATCACGAGGCGGTGGCTCCATCTGCTGGACGTGCCAGGTCTCGACGGGCTCCGCGGACAGGACTAATTGGGGCTGATTGGGAGCTGGTGAGTAATTAAGGGCGGATTGCTCACCAGCTGTGCAAGGCCCATAAAGCTGCCAGAAGGGCAGCACACGAGAGACGACTGGGGGATGTAAGGTAACTTCCATGTAGTTGGAGACGGTATCCTGGAGATGGTCTCATGGGGGAGACCTAACCTTTTCTTTTGATTATTTTATTAATAAACACCCTTGAAACCGAGCTAATCATACTCTGTCCGTGTCTGATCTGTGTAAACGTCTTGACCCAACCCCCTGATCTGCCACAGTACATATCCTAACCAGAAGCCATGGATTACAGGCAACATCCACACTGAGCTAAAGGCTAGAGCTGCTGCTTTCAAGGAGCGGGACACAAATCCAGACGCTTATAATAAATCCCGCTACGCCCTCCGATGAACCATCAAACAGGCAAAGTGTCAATACAGGACTAAGATCGAATCCTACAACACGGATTACAAAGGGAAACCCAGTTGTGAGCTGCCCAGTGACGTGAGCCTACCAGATGAGATAAATACATTTTATGCTCCCTTCGAGGCAAGTAACACTGAACCATGCATGAGAGCACCAGCTGTTCCGGACGACTGGTGATCACGCTCTCCATAGCCGATGTGAGTAATACCTTTAAACAGGTTAACCTTCACAAGGCCGCAGGGCCAGATGGATTACCAGGATGTGTACTCAGAGCATGCGCTGACCAGCTCCATGACCCAGTCTGTAATACCCACGTTTCAAGCAGACCACATTTACATTTACATTTTAGTCATTTAGCAGACGCTCTTATCCAGAGCGACTTACAGGAGCAATTAGGGTTAAGTGCCTTGCTCAAGGGCACATTTACGTCATTTAGCAGACGCTCCTAAACAGAGCGACTCACAAATTGGTGCATTCACCCTATAGGCAGTGGGATAACCACTTTACAATTTTTTTTTGGGGGGGGGGGGGTAGAAGGATTACTTTATCCTATCCCAGGTATTCCTTAAAGAGGTGGGGTTTCAAATGTCTCCGGAAGGTGGTGAGTGACTCCGCTGTCCTGGCGTCGTGAGGAAGCTTGTTCCACCATTGGGGTGCCAGAGCAGCGAACAGTTTTGACTGGGCTGAGCGGGAACTATGCTTCCGCAGAGGAAGGGGAGCCAGCAGGCCAGAGGTGGATGAACGCAATGCCCTCGTTTGGGTGTAGGGACTAATCAAAGCCCGAAGGTACAGAGGTGCCGTTCCCCTCACTGCTCCATAGGCAAGCACCATGGTCTTGTAGCGGATGCGAGCTTCAACTGGAAGCCAGTGGAGTGTGTGGAGGAGGGGGGTGACGTGAGAAAACTTGGGAAGGTTGAACACCAGACGGGCTGCGGCATTCTGGATGAGTTGTAGGGGTTTAATGGCACAGGCAGGGAGGCCAGCCAACAGCGAGTTGCAGTAGTCCAGACGGGAGATGACAAGTGCCTGGATTAGGACCTGTGCCGCTTCCTGTGTAAGGCAGGGTCGTACTCTCCGAATGTTGTAGAGCATGAACCTGCAGGAGCGGGTCACCGCCTTGATGTTAGCGGAGAACGACAGGGTGTTGTCCAGGGTCACGCCAAGGCTCTTCGCACTCTGGGAGGAGGACACAACGGAGTTGTCAACCGTGATGGCGAGATCATGGAACGGGCAGTCCTTCCCCGGGAGGAAGAGCAGCTCCGTCTTGCCAGGGTTCAGCTTTAGGTGGTGATCCGTCATCCATACTGATATGTCTGCCAGACATGCAGAGATGCGATTCGCCACCTGGTTATCAGAAGGGGGAAAGGAGAAGATTAGTTGTGTATCGTCAGCGTAGCAATGATAGGAGAGGCCATGTGAGGATATGACAGAGCCAAGTGACTTGGTGTATAGGGAGAAAAGGAGAGGGCCTAGAACTGATCCCTGGGGGACACCAGTGGTGAGAGCACGTGGTGCGGAGACAGCTTCTCGCCACGCCACTTGGTAGGAGCGACCGGTCAGGTAGGACGCAATCCAGGAGTGAGCCGCGCCGGAGATGCCCAGCTCGGAGAGGGTGGAGAGGAGGATCTGATGGTTCACAGTATCAAAGGCAGCAGACAGGTCTAGAAGGACAAGAGCAGAGGAGAGAGAGTTAGCTTTAGCAGTGCGGAGAGCCTCCGTGACACAGAGAAGAGCAGTCTCAGTTGAATGACCAGTCCTGAAACCTGACTGGTTTGGATCAAGAAGGTCATTCTGAGAGAGATAGCAAGAGAGTTGGCTAAAGACGGCACGCTCAATAGTTTTGGAAAGAAAAGAAAGAAGGGATACTGGTCTGTAGTTGTTGACATCAGTGGGATCGAGTGTTGGTTTTTTGAGAAGGGGAGCAACTCTCGCTCTCTTGAAGACGGAAGGGACATGGCCAGCGGTCAGGGATGAGTTGATCAGCGAGGTGAGGTAGGGGAGAAGGTCACCGGAGATGGTCTGGAGAAGAGAGGAGGGGATGGGGTCAAGCGGGCAGGTTGTTGGGCGGCCTGCAGTCACAAGTCGCAGGATTTTATCTGGAGAGAGAGGGGAGAAAGAAGTCAAAGCATAGGGTAGGGCAGTGTGAGTAGGACCAGCAGTGTCATTAGACTTAACAAACGAGGATCGGATGTCGTCAATTCAGCAGTGAGGAAAATGTGGCAAAGAGCTTCCTAGGGTTAGAGGCAGATGCTTGGAATTTAGAGTGGTAGAAAGTGGCCTTAGCAGCAGAAACAGATGAAGAAAATGTAGAGAGGAGGGAGTGAAAAGATGCCAGGTCGGCAGGGAGTTTAGTTTTCTTCCATTTCCGCTCCGCTGCCCGGAGCTCTGTTCTGTGAGCTCGCAATGAGTCATCAAGCCACGGAGCTGGAGGGGAGGACCGAGCCGGCCGGGAGGATAGGGGACACAGAGAGTCAAAGGATGCAGAAAGGGAGGAGAGGAGGGTTGAGGAGGCAGAATCAGGAGATTGGAGGGAGAAGGATTGAGCAGAGGGAAGAGATGATAGGATGGAAGAGGAGAGAGTAGTGGGAGAGAGAGAGCGAAGGTTGCGGCGGCGCATTACCATCTGTGTAGGGGCAGAGTGAGTAGTGTGGGAGGAGAGCGAGAGAGAAAAGGAAACAAAGTAGTGGTCGGAGACATGGAGGGGAGTTGCAGTGAGATTAGTAGAAGAGCAGCATCTAGTAAAGATGAGGTCAAGGGTATTGCCTGCCTTGTGAGTAGGGGGGGACGGTGAGAGGGTGAGGTCAAAAGAGGAGAGGAGTGGAAAGAAGGAGGCAGAGAGAAATGAGTCAAATGTGGACATAGGGAGGTTGAAATCCCCCAAAACTGTGAGGGGTGAGCCATCCTCAGGAAAGGAACTTATCAAGGCGTCAAGCTCATTGATGAACTCTCCAAGGGAACCTGGAGGGCGATAGATGACAAGGATATTAAGCTTAAATGGGCTAGTGACTGTGACAGCATGGAATTCAAATGAGGAGATAGACAGATGGGTTAGGGGAAAAATTGAGAATGTCCACTTGGGAGAGATGAGGATTCCTGTGCCACCACCCCTCTGACCAGATGCTCTCGGGGTATGCGAGAACACATGGTCAGACGAGGAGAGAGCAGTAGGAGTAGCAGTGTTTTCAGTGGTAATCCATGTTTCCGTCAGCGCCAGGAAGTCGAGGGACTGGAGATTAGCATAGGCTGGGATGAAGTCAGCTTTGTTGGCAGCAGAACGGCAGTTCCAGAGGCTGCCTGAGACCTGGAACTCCAGGTGTGGGGTGCGTGCAGGGACCACCAGGTTAGAGAGGCAGCAGCCACGCGGTGTGGGGCGTTTGTGTAGCCTGTGCAGAGAGGAGAGAACAGGGATAGGCAGAGGCATAGTTGACAGGCTGTAGCAAATGGCTACAATAATGCAGAGGAGATCGGAATGAAATGAACCAAACATCTGGGAGAGTAGAGAGCAGGGCCTTCCTCACCAAAAACTTCTACCTCAGAAACTATAATTGTTTCACTGAACCACCCGAACAAAAACTCTACCAACTTCCACCTTTAGAAATCAGAATTGTTGTGAACCACAGCGGTTCAATGTTTAAAGGAATAGACTCAACCCACTTTATTCAGCTAGCTAACTATGACACCATAGCTAACTAGCATGCTAGCATCCAATAACACACAGTTTAGCACCAACACTTGGTCACAACAAACCACCAATAGTGTGTTAACACACTAAGCAGATAATTCGGCTATGTAGCACAACTATATTGTATTTAGCTACTACAGTACAGTTAGCTGGTCATGTTGGCTAGCTAGCAATAGCCACTGTGTTGACCTTGTTTGAAGAACGGCTAGCTAGCTAACTAGCTTCGTGCAACCCCGGCACCACCGAAAAACAATGCCAAAAACAATGCCACAACAGCCCACAATGCCTAGCTATGACGCCATAGCTAACTAGCATGCTAGCATCCAATAACACACAGTTTAGCACCAATACTTGGTTACAACAAACTATCAAGAGTGTGTTAACACACTAAACAGATAATTCATGTCCGTGTCTAGTTCCTTTCATAACGCAGCAAAAATTAAACGTTGGGTAGCTAGCACATTAACACTGGAATCAACTCTCCACCGTTGCACTAAACAGATAATTACCAATAAACGTTACCAGTAGCTACCCGCTAGCTAGCTAGCATACCAAGAGTGTGTTAACACACTAAACAGATAATTCATGTCCGTGTCTAGTTCCTTTCATAACGCAGCAAAGATTAAACGTTGGCTAGCTAGCACATTAAGACTGGAAACAACTCTTCACCGTTGCACTAAACAGATAATTACCAATAAACGTTACCAGTAGCTACCCGCTAGCTAGCTAGCTAGCTAGCCTCGTGCTTCGCCGTAAACAATACAATACTTACCTACAATAATTGCCTACGGAAACCTACAAAAACAACCTAAATAACTACGTAAATAAACTACCTACCTACGATCTAAATACATGGTTTAAGCTTTACTCAACACCATATGAGAAGCCAAGCTTACCTCCTGCTAGAGAAAAACACAACCTCTCCCGACGAAGCACACCTCCCGACGAAGACCACCATAGTCCCCATGCCCAAGAACACCAAGGTAAATGACTATGACTATCGTCCGTAGCACTCACATCTGTAGTCATGAAACGCTTTGAAAGGCTGGTCATGGCTCACATCAACACCATCATCCCAGACACCCTGGACCTAATTTGCATACCGCCCCAACAGATCCACAATTTATGCAATCTCTATTGCACTCCACACTGCCCTTTCCCACCTGGACAAAAGGAACACCTACGTGAGAATGCTGTTCATTGACTACAGCTCAGCGTTCAACACCATAGTTTCAACCAAGCTCATCACTAAGCTAAGGACCCTGGGATTAAACACCTCCCTCTGCACGTGGATAGTGGACTTCCTGACTGGCCACCCCCAGGTGGTGAGGGTAGGCAACAACACATCCGCCACGCTGACCTTCAACACGGGGGCCCCTCAGGGGTGCATGCTTAGACCCCTCCTGTACTCCCTATTCACCCACGACTGCGTGGCCGCACACGACTCCAACATAATAATATGCCATTTAGCAGACGCTTTTATCCAAATCGACTTACAGTCATGTGTACATAAATTTTTACGTATGGGTGGTCCCGGGGATCGAACCCACTACCCTGGCGTTACAAGCACCATGCTCTACCAATTGAGCTACAGAGGACCACATCCAACATCCTCATTAAGTTTGCTGACGACACGACTGTGGTGGGCCTGATCACCAACGACGATGAGACAGAGAGGTGGTCAGAGATCTGGCAGTGTGGTGCCAGGACAACAACCTCTCCCTCAAAAAGGAGCTGATCGTAGACTACAGGAAACGGAGCACCAAGCACGCCCCCATTCACATCGACAGTTCCTCGGTGTCCACATCACTAAGGACCTATTATGGTCCAAACACACCAACACAGTCGTGAAGAGGGCACGACAATGCCTCTTCCTCCTCAGGAGGCTGAAAAGATTTGGCATGGGCCCTCAGATAATCAAAAAGTTATACAGCTGCACCATTGAGATCATCTTGACTGGCTGCATCACCGCTTAATATGGCAACTGCTCGGCATCTGACCGCAAGGTGCTACAGAGGGGAGTGCATACAGCCCAGTACATCACTGGGGCCAAGCTTCCTGTCATCCAGGACCTCTATACCAGGCGGTGTCAGGGGAAGGCCCTAAAAATGGTCAAAGACTCCAGCCACCCAAGTCACAGTCTGTTCTCTATGCTGCCAAACGGCAAAGCTGTACCGGAACGCCAAGTCTGGGACCAAAAGGCTCCTGAACAGCTTCTACCCCAAAAGACATAAGAACAGTTAATTAAACGGTTACCTGGACTTTCTGCTTTTCACCCCCTACCTACATGTACATAGTACATCAATCACCTAACCAAACCTACATGTACATATTGCCTCAATCAATCACCCAACTACCTCGTATCCCAGTACACTGACTCGGTACCGGTACTCCTTGTATATAGCCTGTATATAGCCTTGTTGTTGTTATTTTATTGTGTTATTTTATTGTTACTAGTTTATTTTCTATCTATTTGTAAATGTTCGTACCTTTTAACTGCATTGTTCGGAAAGGGCTCGTAAGTAAGCATTTCACGGTAAAGTCTACACTTGTTGTATTCGGCGCATGTGACAAATACAATTTGATTTAATTTGATTTTTTATTCACATAACAGTCAGAAAGGTTGCAGGAAGCCTAGTGGTTAAAAGCGTTGAGCCAGTAACCGAAAAGTTAATGGTTTGAATCCCTGAGTTGACTAAGTGACAAATCTGTCGATATGCCCTTGAGCAAGGCACTTCACCCTAATTGCTCATTAAGTTTCTCCGGATATGAGCGTCTGCTAAGTGACTATTTTTTCTATGTAGATGACAACGTTCCCCAAATGCTCTGGGAACATTTCTAGTCACTTTGTATAATCTTCTAAGTGTGATTATCTCGTCTGAAGTGGCTGTTTCTCCCCCACCCTGACATATATGTGTGTGTGTAGATAGATAGATAGATAGATAGATAGATAGATAGAGAGAGAGAGAGAGAGAGAGAGAGAGAGAGAGAGAGAGAGAGAGAGAGAGAGAGAGGAGAGAGAGAGAGAGAGAGGAGATGAGAGAGAGAGAGTAGAGAGAGAGAGAGAGAGAGAGAGAGAGAGAGAGAGAGAGAGAGAGAGAGAGAGAGATAGATAGATAGATAGATAGATAGATAGATAGATAGATAGATAGATAGATAGATAGATAGATAGATAGATAGATAGATAGAAACACACAGCTGGCCTCAATGACTCCACTTAGTTTTCACTCCGACCCCCACTGAGTAGCCCTGCCCTGCTCTGGTACCCCCTTCTGGCGTATACAGGGCTGTTTAAGTGTCAGTGCACATTTGTGTGTGTGGTTGACCTCTGACCTGTGTGATGGATGTATGGATGGATGGATGGCATGGCCGCCGCCTGCCTGGCATTGGCAATAACACCGTTCCCATGTCGACCATTAGAACCCCAGACACAGATGAACCCCAGAAATCCCTAGATGTAGTGCATTTATCAGATCTAGTTTACACACATCTACCTTTACACATATAGTTTACACACATCTAGCTTTGCAGATCTAGTTTACACACATCTAGCTTTACAGATCGAGTTTACACTCATCTAGCTTTACAGATCGAGTTTACACTCATCTAGCTTTACAGATCGAGTTTACACTCATCTAGCTTTACAGATCGAGTTTACACTCATCTAGCTTTACAGATCGAGTTTACACTCATCTAGCTTTACAGATCGAGTTTACACTTGATTTGTGTGTTTGGGGTGGGGGAGGGAGTCGGTGTGTGGAATGGAGGAGTGGGTCGGTGTGTGTGGGGGAGGGGGTCGGTGTGTGTGGGGGAGGTAGGGAGTCAGCGTGTGGGGTGGGGGAGGGAGTTGGTGTGTGGGGTGGGGGAGGGAGTCGGTGTGTGGGGTGGGGGAGGGAGTCGGTGTGTGTGGGGGAGGAAGGGAGTCAGCGTGTGGGGTGGGGGGTGGGGGAGGGAGTCGGTGTGTGTGGGGTGGAGGGA
Source organism: Coregonus lavaretus (assembly GCF_964263955.1). Classification (NCBI taxonomy): domain Eukaryota; kingdom Metazoa; phylum Chordata; class Actinopteri; order Salmoniformes; family Salmonidae; genus Coregonus; species Coregonus lavaretus. Next base: position 20,906 of record NW_028162408.1, on the reverse strand, counting down.
GTCGGTGTGTGTGGGGAAGGAAGGGAGTCAGCGTGTGTGGTGGGGGAGGGAGTCGGTGTGTGTGTGGGGTGGAGGGAGTCGGTGTGTGCACTTTTTAATGAAGAACACAAGCTGAACTGTCTCACCTCAGCAGGGTGTGTAGGAAGGGAGTTATTGTGAGAGTGTGTGTGTGTGTGTTTGGAGAGGGGGAGAATTAGTGTTCCAATTATTTCTGAGAATGATTAGACTGCTGGTGAGACTACAAGACTTTGGTGTGGAGGAGGGAGACCAGGGGGATCCAGGGGCTGAGAGTTACACACACACACTCACAAACAAACACACACATACATACAAACTCCTCACAGCAATTAATACAAGATAACGATAACCAGCACTCCACTGTTACCAGGACAACTAATCCTCAGCCCCCACCATGGTTGAACAATGGGAGTGTCTCTGTTTTTTGGGGGATTGACACGGAGCTGTAGATTCAAAGGGCAGGGGGGCAAGGGTGGGGGGTCTAAGTCCCTGAGCACCCCTGTTGTGTTAAGTTCTCCTCTTTAGCTCCTTCAGAGGAGACAGCTTACTTACAGAGGGAGGGAGGGAGGGAGGGAGGGAGGGAGGGAGGGAGGGAGGGAGGGAGGGAGGGAGGGAGGGAGGGAGGGAGGGAGGGAGGGGGGAGGGAGGGAGGGAGGGAGGGAGGGAGGGAGGGAGGGAGGGAGGGAGGAAAAAGAGACAGGAATGAAAGAGACAGAGATGGAGGGAAGGAGGAGGAAGGGATGGGGAAAGAGGAGGAAAAAGTTATGGATGTTCATCACTTATGGCACTACATTAACACTTCTTTCACACTGCAGCTAATATCTCCATTTACCTCTCTCCATTTCTCTCTCTATCCCAGATCCTTCCACATTCCCCTTCCCAAATTCCCCTTCCCACATGCTTACAGAAGGATTGTAACTACACACCACTTGCAACACCAAAACAAATTTTACAAGTTTCTGCCCTCCTTCTTGGCCCTCTCTCCCCCCCTTTGCTCTCTCTCTCCCTCCCTTTCCTGTGTGGAATGTTGGATGACATTTCCACACAAACATTGTCGTGGTAACAGTGATCAGCCAGGTATCTTACCTCATTACAGCCTGAGGGCTGGGACAGAGCTTACCTAATGTTGTAACCATAGAACCAGACTGGGACAGAGCTTACCTAATGATGTAACCATAGAACCAGACTGGGACAGAGCTTACCTAATTATGTAACCATAGAACCAGACTGGGACAGAGCTTACCTAATGATGTAACCATAGAACCAGACTGGGACAGAGCTTACCTAATGATGTAACCATAGAACCAGACTGGGACAGAGCTTACCTAATGCTGTAACCATAGAACCAGACTGGGACAGAGCTTACCTAATGATGTAACCATAGAACCAGACTGGGACAGAGCTTACCTAATGATGTAACCATAGAACCAGACTGGGACAGAGCTTACCTAATGATGTAACCATAGAACCAGACTGGGACAGAGCTTACCTAATGATGTAACCATAGAACCAGACTGGGACAGAGCTTACCTAATGATGTAACCATAGAACCAGACTGGGACAGAGCTTACCTAATGATGTAACCATAGAACCAGACTGGGACAGAGCTTACCTAATGATGTAACCATAGAACCAGACTGGGACAGAGCTTACCTAATGCTGTAACCATAGAACCAGACTGGGACAGAGCTTACCTAATGATGTAACCATAGAACCAGACTGGGACAGAGCTTACCTAATGTTGTAACCATAGAGCCAGACTGGGACAGAGCTTACATAATGATGTAACCATAGAACCAGACTGGGACAGAGCTTACCTAATGATGTAACCATAGAACCAGACTGGGACAGAGCTTACCTAATGATGTAACCATAGAACCAGACTGGGACAGAGCTTACCTAATGTTGTAACCATAGAGCCAGACTGGGACAGAGCTTACATAATGATGTAACCATAGAACCAGACTGGGACAGAGCTTACCTAATGATGTAACCATAGAACCAGACTGGGACAGAGCTTACCTAATGATGTAACCATAGAACCAGACTGGGACAGAGCTTACCTAATGATGTAACCATAGAACCAGAATGGGACAGAGCTTACCTAATGATGTAACCATAGAACCAGACTGGGACAGAGCTTACCTAATGATGTAACCATAGAACCAGACTGGGACAGAGCTTACCTAATGATGTAACCATAGAACCAGACTGGGACAGAGCTTACCTAATGCTGTAACCATAGAACCAGACTGGGACAGAGCTTACCTAATGATGTAACCATAGAACAAGACTGGGACAGAGCTTACCTAATGATGTAACCATAGAACCAGACTGGGACAGAGCTTACCTAATGATGTAACCATAGAACCAGACTGGGACAGAGCTTACCTAATGTTGTAACCATAGAACCATACTGGGACAGAGCTTACCTAATGCTGTAACCATAGACCAAGACTGAGACAGAGCTTACCTAATGATGTCCCAGTCTTACTTAATGCTGTAACCATAGAACCAGACTGGGACAGAGCTTACCTAATGATGTAACCATAGAACCAGACTGGGACAGAGCTTACCTAATAATATAACCATAGAACCAGACTGGGACAGAGCTTACCTAATGATGTAACCATAGAACCAGACTGGGACAGAGCTTACCTAATGATGTAACCATAGAACCAGACTGGGACAGAGCTTACCTAATGATGTAACCATAGAACCAGACTAGGATAGAGCTTACCTAATGATGTAACCATAGAACCAGACTGGGACAGAGCTTACCTAATGATGTAACCATAGAACCAGACTAGGATAGAGCTTACCTAATGATGTAACCATAGAACCAGACTGGGACAGAGCTTACCTAATGATGTAACCATAGAACAAGACTGGGACAGAGCTTACCTAATGATGTAACCATAGAACCAGACTGGGACAGAGCTGGGCTAATGCTGTAACCATAGAACCAGACTGGGACAGAGCTTACCTAATGATGTAACCATAGAACAAGACTGGGACAGAGCTTACCTAATGATGTAACCATAGAACCAGACTGGGACAGAGCTTACCTAATGATGTAACCATAGAACCAGACTAGGATAGAGCTTACCTAATTATGTAACCATAGAACCAGACTGGGACAGAGCTTACCTAATGATGTAACCATAGAACCAGACTGGGACAGAGCTTACCTAATGATGTAACCATAGAACCAGACTGGGACAGAGCTTACCTAATGATGTAACCATAGAACAAGACTGGGACAGAGCTTACCTAATGCTGTAACCATAGAACCAGACTGGGACAGAGCTGGGCTAATGCTGTAACCATAGAACCAGACTGGGACAGAGCTTACCTAATGATGTAACCATAGAACAAGACTGGGACAGAGCTTACCTAATGATGTAACCATAGTACCAGACTGGGACAGAGCTTACCTAATGATGTAACCATAGAACCAGACTGGGACAGAGCTTACCTAATGATGTAACCATAGAACCAGACTGGGACAGAGCTTACCTAATGTTGTAACCATAGAACCAGACTGGGACAGAGCTTACCTAATGATGTAACCATAGAACCAGACTGGGACAGAGCTTACCTAATGATGTAACCATAGAACCAGACTGGGACAGAGCTTGCCTAATGCTGTAACCATAGAACCAGACTGGGACAGAGCTTACCTAATGATGTAACCATAGAACCAGACTGGGACAGAGCTTACCTAATGATGTAACCATAGAACCAGACTGGGACAGAGCTTACCTAATGATGTAACCATAGAACCAGACTGGGACAGAGCTTACCTAATTATGTAACCATAGAACCAGACTGGGACAGAGCTTACCTAATGATGTAACCATAGAACCAGACTGGGACAGAGCTTACCTAATGATGTAACCATAGAACCAGACTGGGACAGAGCTTATTTAATGATGTAACCATAGAACCAGACTGGGACAGAGCTTACCTAATGATGTAACCATAGAACCAGACTGGGACAGAGCTTGCCTAATGCTGTAACCATAGAACCAGACTGGGACAGAGCTTACCTAATGATGTAACCATAGAACCAGACTGGGACAGAGCTTACCTAATGATGTAACCATAGAACCAGACTGGGACAGAGCTTACCTAATGATGTAACCATAGAACCAGACTGGGACAGAGCTTACCTAATGATGTAACCATAGAACCAGACTGGGACAGAGCTTACCTAATGATGTAACCATAGAACCAGACTGGGACAGAGCTTACCTAATGCTGTAACCATAGAACCAGACTGGGACAGAGCTTACCTAATGATGTAACCATAGAACCAGACTGGGACAGAGCTTACCTAATGATGTAACCATAGAAACAGACTGGGACAGAGCTTACCTAATGCCATAACCATAGAACCAGACTGGGACAGAGCTTACCTAATGATGTAACCATACAACCAGACTGGGACAGAGCTTACCTAATGATGTAACCATAGAACCAGACTGGGACAGAGCTTACCTAATGATGTAACCATAGAACCATACTGGGACAGAGCTTACCTAATGATGTAACCATAGAACCAGACTGGGACAGAGCTTACCTAATGATGTAACCATAGAACCAGAACGGGACAGAGCTTACCTAATGATGTAACCATAGAACCAGACTGGGACAGAGCTTACCTAATGATGTAACCATAGAACCAGACTGGGACAGAGCTTACCTAATGATGTAACCATAGAACCAGACTGGGACAGAGCTTACCTAATGCTGTAACCATAGAACCAGACTGGGACAGAGCTTACCTAATGATGTAACCATAGAACAAGACTGGGACAGAGCTTACCTAATGATGTAACCATAGAACCAGACTGGGACAGAGCTTACCTAATGATGTAACCATAGAACCAGACTGGGACAGAGCTTACCTAATGTTGTAACCATAGAACCATACTGGGACAGAGCTTACCTAATGCTGTAACCATAGACCAAAACTGAGACAGAGCTTACCTAATGATGTCCCAGTCTTACCTAATGCTGTAACCATAGAACCAGACTGGGACAGAGCTTACCTAATGATGTAACCATAGAACCAGACTGGGACAGAGCTTACCTAATAATGTAACCATAGAACCAGACTGGGACAGAGCTTACCTAATGATGTAACCATAGAACCAGACTGGGACAGAGCTTACCTAATGATGTAACCATAGAACCAGACTGGGACAGAGCTTACCTAATGATGTAACCATAGAACCAGACTAGGATAGAGCTTACCTAATGATGTAACCATAGAACCAGACTGGGACAGAGCTTACCTAATGATGTAACCATAGAACCAGACTAGGATAGAGCTTACCTAATGATGTAACCATAGAACCAGACTGGGACAGAGCAGGGCTAATGATGTAACCATAGAACCAGACTGGGACAGAGCTTACCTAATGATGTAACCATAGAACCAGACTGGGACAGAGCTGGGCTAATGCTGTAACCATAGAACCAGACTGGGACAGAGCTTACCTAATGATGTAACCATAGAACCAGACTGGGACAGAGCTGGGCTAATGCTGTAACCATAGAACCAGACTGGGACAGAGCTTACCTAATGATGTAACCATAGAACCAGACTGGGACAGAGCTTACCTAATGATGTAACCATAGAACCAGACTGGGACAGAGCTTACCTAATGATGTAACCATAGAACCAGACTGGGACAGAGCTTACCTAATGATGTAACCATAGAACCAGACTGGGACAGAGCTTACATAATGATGCAACCATAGAACCAGACTGGGACAGAGCTTACCTAATGATGTAACCATAGAACCAGACTGGGACAGAGCTTACCTAATGATGTAACCATAGAACCAGACTGGGACAGAGCTTACCTAATGTTGTAACCATAGAACCAGACTGGGACAGAGCTTACCTAATGATGTAACCATAGAACCAGACTGGGACAGAGCTTACCTAATGATGTAACCATAGAACCAGACTGGGACAGAGCTTACCTAATGATGTAACCATAGAACCAGACTGGGACAGAGCTTACCTAATGATGTAACCATAGAACCAGACTGGGACAGAGCTTACCTAATGCTGTAACCATAGAACCAGACTGGGACAGAGCTTACCTAATGATGTAACCATAGAACCAGACTGGGACAGAGCTTACATAATGATGTAACCATAGAACCAGACTGGGACAGAGCTTACCTAATGATGTAACCATAGAACCAGACTGGGCCAGAGCTAGGCTAATGCTTTACACATAGACAGAGCTAGCCTACTTATGTAACCATAGACAGAGCTAGCCAAATGCTTTAACCATATAGAGCTAGACTAATGATGTAACCATAGAACCATACTGTTGGAGCTAGCTTAATGCTGTAACCATAGACAGAGCTAGTCTAATGATGTAACCATAGACATAGCTAGTCTAATGATGTAACCATAGACATAGCTAGTCTAATGATGTAACCATAGACATAGCTAGTCTAATGATGTAACCATAGACATAGCTAGTCTAATGATGTAACCATAGACATACAGTGGGGAGAACAAGTATTTGATACACTGCCGATTTTGCAGGTTTTCCTACTTACAAAGCATGTAGAGGTCTGTAATTTGTATCATAGGTACACTTCAACTGTGAGAGACGGAATCTAAAACAAAAATCCAGAAAATCACATTGTATGATTTTTAAGTAATTAATTTGCATTTTATTGCATGACATAAGTATTTGATCACCTACCAACCAGTAAGAATTCCGGCTCTCACAGACCTGTTTCTTCTTTTTTAAGAAGCCCTCCTGTTCTCCACTCATTACCTGTATTAACTGCACCTGTTTGAACTTGTTATCTGTATAAAAGACACCTGTCCACACACTCAATCAAACAGACTCTAACCTCTCTTCAATGGCCAAGACCAGAGAGCTGTGTAAGGACATCAGGGATAAAATTGTAGACCTGCACAAGGCTGGGATGGGCTACAGGACCATAGGCAAGCAGCTTGGTGAAAAGGCAACAACTGTTGGCGCAATTATTAGAAAATGGAAGAAGTTCAAGATGACGGTCAATCACCCTTGGTCTGGGGCTCCATGCAAGATCTCACCTCGTGGGGCATCAATGATCATGAGGAAGGTGAGGGATCAGCCCAGAACTACACAGCAGGACCTGGTCAATGACCTGAAGAGAGCTGGGACCACAGTCTCAAAGAAAACCATTAGTAACACACTACGCCGTCATGGATTAAAATCCTGCAGCGCACGCAAGGTCCCCCTGCTCAAGCCAGCGCATGTCCAGGCCCGTCTGAAGTTTGCCAATGGCCATCTGGATGATCCAGAGGAGGAATGGGAGAAGGTCATGTGGTCTGATGAGACAAAAATAGAGGTTTTTGGTCTAAACTCCACTCGCCGTGTTTGGAGGAAGAAGAAGGATGAGTACAACCCCAAGAACACCATCCCAACCGTGAAGCATGGAGGTTGAAACATCATTCTTTGGGGATGCTTTTCTGCAAAGGGGACAGGACGACTGCACCGTATTGAGGGGAGGATGGATGGCGCCATGTATCGCGAGATCTTGGCCAACAACCTCCTTCCCTCAGTAAGAGCATTGAAGATGGGTCGTGGCTGGATCTTCCAGCATGACAACGACCCGAAACACACAGCCAGGGCAACTAAGGAGTGGCTCCGTAAGAAGCATCTCAAGGTCCTGGAGTGCCCTAGCTAGTCTCCAGACCTGAACCCAATAGAAAATCTTTGGAGGGAGCTGAAAGTCCGTATTGCCCAGCGACAGCCCCGAAACCTGAAAGATCTGGAGAAGGTCTGTATGGAGGAGTGGGCCAAAATCCCTGCTGCAGTGTGTGCAAACCTGGTAAAGACCTACAGGAAACGTATGATCTCTGTAATTGCAAACAAAGGTTTCTGTACCAAATATTAAGTTCTGCTTTTCTGATGTATCAAATACTTATGTCATGCAATAAAATGCAAATGAATTACTTAAAAATCATACAATGTGATTTTCTGGATTTTTGTTTTAGATTAAGTCTCTCACAGTTGAAGTGTACCTATGATAAAAATTACAGACCTCTACATGCTTTGTAAGTAGGAAAACCTGCAAAATCGGCAGTGTATCAAATACTTGTTCTCCCCACTGTAGCTAGTCTAATGATGTAACCATAGACAGAGCTAGTCTAATGATGTTTAATATAGAACTATACTGAGAAAGAGCTTAAAGCTGTAACCATAGACAGAGATAACGTAATGCTGTAACCATAGATGGTTAGCCTGACGATGTAATCATAAACAGAGATAACCTAATGATGTGACCATAAACAGAGCTAGCTTAATGCTGTAACCATAGAACCATACAGTTGGAGCAAGCCGAATGCTGTAACCATAGACAGAGCTAGTCTAATGATGTAACCATATACAGAGATAGCCTAATGATGTAACCATATACAGAGATAGCCTAATGATGTAACCATATACAGAGATAGCCTAATGATGTAACCATATACAGAGATAGCCTAATGCTGTAACCATATACAGAGATAGCCTAATGATGTAACCACATACAGAGATAGCCTAATGATGTAACCATAGAACCATACAGTGGGAGATAGCCTAATGATGTAACCATATACAGAGATAGCCTAATGCTGTAACCATATACAGAGATAGCCTAATGCAGTAACCATATACAGAGATAGCCTAATGCTGTAACCATGGAACCATACATTGGGAGATAGCCTAATGATGTAACCATATACAGAGATAGCCTAATGCAGTAACCATATACAGAGATAGCCTAATGCAGTAACCATATACAGAGATAGCCTAATGCTGTAACCATATACAGAGATAGCCTAATGATGTAACCATAGAACCATACAGTGGGAGATAGCCTAATGATGTAACCCTATACAGAGATAGCCTAATGCAGTAACCATATACAGAGATAGCCTAATGCAGTAACCATATACAGAGATAGCCTAATGCAGTAACCATATACAGAGCTAGCTTCATGATGTAATCATAGAACCATACTGGAACAGAGATAGCCTAATTATTTAACTCAGTCCCGTGTAGCTCAGTTGGTAGAGCACGGCACTTGCAACGCCAGGGTTGTGGTTTCGATTCCCAGTATGAAAAAAACCCCCCGGATGAGAGCTAAATGACTAAAAATTTAACCATAGAAGTCAAACCAGCCTTTGCTGCTGTCTAAACTCAGTCCAGCCTTTACTGCTGTCTAAATTCAGTCCAGCCTTTACTGCTGTCTAAACTCAGACCAGCCTTTACTGCTGTCTAAACTCAGACCAGCCTTTACTGCTGTCTAAACTCAGACCAGCCTTTACTGCTGTCTAAACTAAGAACAGCCTTTACAGATGTCTAAACTCAGTCCAGCCTTTACTGCTGTCAAATTCAATCCAGCCTTTACTGCGGTCTAAACTCAGTCCAGCCTTTACTGCTTTCTAAACTCAGACCAGCCTTTACTGCTGTTTAAACTCAGTCCAGCCTTTACTGCTGTTTAAACTCAGTACAGCCTTTACTGCTGTCTAAACTCAACCTAGCCTTTACTGCTGTCTAAAGTCAGACCAGCTTTTACTGCTGTTTAAAGTCAGTCCAGCCTTTACTGCTGTCTAAACTCAGACCAGCCTTTACTGCTGTCTATACTAAGTCCAGCCTTTACTGCTGTCTAAACTCAGACCAGCCTTTACTGCTGTCTGAACTCAGACCAGCCTTTACTGCTGTCTAACCTCAGTTCAGCCTTTACTGCTGTCTAAACTTAGACCAGCCTTTACTGCTCTCTAAACTCAGACCAGCCTTTACTGCTGTCTAAACTCAGACCAGCCTTTACTGCTGCCTAAACTCAGTCGAACCTTTACTGCTGTCTATACTAAGTCGAGCCTTTCCTGCTGTCTAACCTCAGTCCACCCTTTAATGCAGTCTAAACTCAGACCAGACTTTACTGCTGTCTAAACTCAGAACATCCTTTACTGCTTTCTAAACTCTCACCAGACTTTACTGCTTTCAAATTCAGTTCAGACTTTACTGCTGTCTAAACTCAGACCAGCCTTTACTGCTGTCTGAACTCAGACCAGCCTTTACTGCTGTCTAACCTCAGTTCAGCCTTTACTGCTGTCTAAACTTAGACCAGCCTTTACTGCTCTCTAAACTCAGACCAGCCTTTACTGCTGTCTAAACTCAGACCAGCCTTTACTGCTGCCTAAACTCAGTCGAACCTTTACTGCTGTCTATACTAAGTCGAGCCTTTCCTGCTGTCTAACCTCAGTCCACCCTTTAATGCAGTCTAAACTCAGACCAGACTTTACTGCTGTCTAAACTCAGAACATCCTTTACTGCTTTCTAAACTCTCACCAGACTTTACTGCTTTCAAATTCAGTTCAGACTTTACTGCTGTCTAAACTCAGAACAGCCTTTACTGCTGTCTAAATTCAGACCAGTCTATACTGCTGTCTAAACTCAGACCAGCCATTACTGCTGTCTAAACCCAGTCCAGCCTTTACTGGTGTCTAAACTCATTCCAAACTTTACTGCTGTGTAGACAGACCAGCCTTTACTGCTGTCTAAACTCAGACCAGCCTTTACTGCTGTCTGAACTCAGTCCAGCCTTTACTGCTTTCTAAACAGACCAGACTTTACTGCTGTCTGAACTCAGTCCAGCCTTTACTGCTTTCTAAACAGACCAGACTTTACTGCTGTCTAAACTCAGAACAGCCTTTACTGCTTTCAAATTCAGTTCAGCCTTTACTGCTCTCTAAACTCAGACCAGCCTTTACTGCTGTCTAAATTCAGACCAGCCTTTACTGCTGTGTAGACAGACCAGACTTTACTGCTGTCTAAACTCAGACCAGCCTTTACTGCTGTCTGAACTCAGACCAGCCTTTACTGCTGTCTAACCTCAGTTCAGCCTTTACTGCTGTCTAAACTTAGACCAGCCTTTACTGCTCTCTAAACTCAGACCAGCCTTTACTGCTGTCTAAACTCAGACCAGCCTTTACTGCTGCCTAAACTCAGTCGAACCTTTACTGCTGTCTATACTAAGTCGAGCCTTTCCTGCTGTCTAACCTCAGTCCACCCGTTAATGCAGTCTAAACTCAGACCAGACTTTACTGCTGTCTAAACTCAGAACATCCTTTACTGCTTTCTAAACTCTCACCAGACTTTACTGCTTTCAAATTCAGTTCAGACTTTACTGCTGTCTAAACTCAGAACAGCCTTTACTGCTGTCTAAATTCAGACCAGTCTATACTGCTGTCTAAACTCAGACCAGCCTTTACTGCTGTCTAAACTTAGTCCAGCCTTTACTGCTGTCTAAACTCAGTCCAGCCTTTACTGGTGTCTAAACTCATTTCAAACTTTACTGCTGTGTAGACAGACCAGACTTTACTGCTGTCTAAACTCAGACCAGCCTTTACTGCTGTCTGAACTCAGTCCAGCCTTTACTGCTTTCTAAATAGACCAGACTTTACTGCTTTCTAAACTCAGTCCAGCCTTTACTGCTTTCAAATTCAGTTGAGACTTTACTGCTGTCTAAACTCAGAACAGCCTTTACTGCTTTCAAATTCAGCTCAGCCTTTACTGCTCTCTAAACTCAGACCAGCCTTTACTGCTGTCTAAATTCAGACCAGCCTTTACTGCTGTGTAGACAGACCAGACTTTACTGCTGTCTAAACTCAGACCAGCCTTTACTGCTGTCTGAACTCAGACCAGCCTTTACTGCTGTCTAACCTCAGTTCAGCCTTTACTGCTGTCTAAACTTAGACCAGCCTTTACTGCTCTCTAAACTCAGACCAGCCTTTACTGCTGTCTAAACTCAGACCAGCCTTTACTGCTGCCTAAACTCAGTCGAACCTTTACTGCTGTCTAAACTCAGTCCAGCCTTTACTGCTGTCTAACCTCAGTTCAGCCTTTACTGCTGTCTAAACTCAGACCAGCCTTTACTGCTGTCTAAACTCAGACCAGCCTTTACTGCTGCCTAAACTCAGTCGAACCTTTACTGCTGTCTATACTAAATCGAGCCTTTCCTGCTGTCTAACCTCAGTCCACCCTTTAATGCAGTCTAAACTCAGACCAGACTTTACTGCTGTCTAAACTCAGAACATCCTTTACTGCTTTCTAAACTCTCACCAGACTTTACTGCTTTCAAATTCAGTTCAGACTTTACTGCTGTCTAAACACAGAACAGCCTTTACTGCTGTCTAAATTCAGACCAGTCTATATTGCTGTCTAAACTCAGACCAGCCTTTACTGCTGTCTAAACTCAGTCCAGCCTTTACTGGTGTCTAAACTCATTCCAAACTTTACTGCTGTGTAGACAGACCAGCCTTTACTGCTGTCTAAACTCAGACCAGCCTTTACTGCTGTCTGAACTCAGTCCAGCCTTTACTGCTTTCTAAACAGACCAGACTTTACTGCTGTCTGAACTCAGTCCAGCCTTTACTGCTTTCTAAACAGACCAGACTTTACTGCTGTCTAAACTCAGAACAGCCTTTACTGCTTTCAAATTCAGTTCAGCCTTTACTGCTCTCTAAACTCAGACCAGCCTTTACTGCTGTCTAAATTCAGACCAGCCTTTACTGCTGTGTAGACAGACCAGACTTTACTGCTGTCTAAACTCAGACCAGCCTTTACTGCTGTCTGAACTCAGACCAGCCTTTACTGCTGTCTAACCTCAGTTCAGCCTTTACTGCTGTCTAAACTTAGACCAGCCTTTACTGCTTTCTAAACTCAGACCAGCCTTTACTGCTGTCTAAACTCAGACCAGCCTTTACTGCTGCCTAAACTCAGTCGAACCTTTACTGCTGTCTATACTAAGTCGAGCCTTTCCTGCTGTCTAACCTCAGTCCACCCTTTAATGCAGTCTAAACTCAGACCAGACTTTACTGCTGTCTAAACTCAGAACATCCTTTACTGCTTTCTAAACTCTCACCAGACTTTACTGCTTTCAAATTCAGTTCAGACTTTACTGCTGTCTAAACTCAGAACAGCCTTTACTGCTGTCTACATTCAGACCAGCCTTTACTGCTGTCTAAACTCAGACCAGCCTTTACTGCTGTCTAAACTTAGTCCAGCCTTTACTGCTGTCTAAACTCAGTCCAGCCTTTACTGGTGTCTAAACTCATTCCAAACTTTACTGCTGTGTAGACAGACCAGACTTTACTGCTGTCTAAACTCAGACCAGCCTTTACTGCTGTCTGAACTCAGTCCAGCCTTTACTGCTTTCTAAACAGACCAGACTTTACTGCTTTCTAAACTCAGTCCAGCCTTTACTGCTTTCAAATTCAGTTGAGACTTTACTGCTGTCTAAACTCAGAACAGCCTTTACTGCTTTCAAATTCAGCTCAGCCTTTACTGCTCTCTAAACTCAGACCAGCCTTTACTGCTGTCTAAATTCAGACCAGCCTTTACTGCTGTGTAGACAGACCAGACTTTACTGCTGTCTAAACTCAGACCAGCCTTTACTGCTGTCTGAACTCAGACCAGCCTTTACTGCTGTCTAACCTCAGTTCAGCCTTTACTGCTGTCTAAACTTAGACCAGCCTTTACTGCTCTCTAAACTCAGACCAGCCTTTACTGCTGTCTAAACTCAGACCAGCCTTTACTGCTGCCTAAACTCAGTCGAACCTTTACTGCTGTCTAAACTCAGTCCAGCCTTTACTGCTGTCTAAACTCATTCCAAACTTTACTGCTGTGTAGACAGACCAGACTTTACTGCTGTCTAAACTCAGTCCAGACTTAACTGCTTTCTAAACTCAGAACAGCCTTTACTGCTTTCTAAACAGACCAGACTTTACTGCTCTCTAAACTCAGTCCAGCCTTTACTGCTGTCTAAACTCAGACCAGCCTTTACTGCTGTCTAAACTCAGACCAGCCTTTACTGCTGTCTAAACTTAGACCAGCCTTTACTGCTTTCTAAACTCAGACCAGCCTTTACTGCTCTCTAAATTCAGACCAGCCTTTACTGCTGTCTAAACTCAGACCATACTTTACTGCTGTGTAGACAGACCAGACTTTACTGCTGTCTAAACTCAGTCCAGACTTAACTGCTTTCTAAACTCAGAACAGCCTTTACTGCTTTCTAAACAGACCAGACTTTACTGCTCTCTAAACTCAGTCCAGCCTTTACTGCTGTCTAAACTCAGACCAGCCTTTACTGCTGTCTAAACTCAGACCAGCCTTTACTGCTGTCTAAACTTAGACCAGCCTTTACTGCTTTCTAAACTCAGACCAGCCTTTACTGCTCTCTAAATTCAGACCAGCCTTTACTGCTGTCTGAACTCAGACCAGCCTTTATTGCTGTCTAAACTTAGACCAGCCTTTACTGCTCTCTAAACTCAGTCCAGCCTTTACTGCTGCCTAAATTCAGAACAGCTTTAACTGCTGACTAAACTCAGACCAGCCTTTACTGCTGACTAAACCCAGACCAGCCTTTACTGCTGACTAAACTCAGTCCAGCCTTTACTGCTGACTAAACTCAGTCCAGCCTTTATTATGTGAGAGATACTTGTGTGTTTCTCACACAGCCATGGCCACACGTTGGTCTCAAACATAGGTTAAAATGTTGCGCAATCCATAAACCCTGTCCTGCACAACCTGAATCAACTCTTAGAATGTTAGGCCCAGGCTGATCATCTACTTTTGATACGTTTTTTTGTGGGGGGATAATTAATGAAGAGGCAACTCGAATGAACTTTGATCGCTTTTATTTTTCATGCCTCTAGAGTTACTGGATCCGGCCAAATAGGTTCCGGAACAAAACAGTCCAAAACGGAGAGGTGCCAGATCCTGTTCCAGCGTGATCTGGCTCAAATTAAGCATTGCTGCTGTCTAAACTCAGTAGTAGTCAACAGGTGAACCTTGTGCTAATACTGGGGACAGTAGAGTATTACGCTTTAAAATTAAGTTGAAGTTTTATTTGTGCTTTTCATCTGTTTTTGTTGTTGACAATATAGAATGTTTAGCACTGACTAAATGTTTAATAGGGTTTAGCTAGATCCAATGAAAACATTGAATCTCTGACCATATGAAAAAGAGAGTGAGCGGAAGAGTGGTGGAAGGATGAAAAGGGCGGGTAAAGGTCTATTCCAATGCCAATCATTTGTGCCAGGTGTGATATCCCTCTTAAATAGCTCGGGCAAATGTTCCCATTGACCCCGTAAGGCCAGCAGGCTAGTCTTTTTTTAAATGTTTTAAATGTTTTATTTCTTATTTCTTACTTTTATTGGTGCGTGACTGTTATTGAAAGTTGTATTGTCAATCTTGTTTTGTATTTAACGCCACTTTAAATGTGTACATGACACTGCAACAAAATTTCCCCATGGGGACAATAAAGTAAGTAAGTAAGTAAGTAAAAGGATTACATCAGTGTCGCATTGGTGTGTGTGGTGGTGGGGGGGGGGGGGGGGGGGGTATTTCCAAGCACCTGATTGGCTGAGCAGAGGGCCTCACCTGGGGAAAGGTGTCTCAGGGTTCTGTAACCAGAGAAACTTTTAACAGCTCCAGTTCCCCCTGGCCTCCCTGGAGCAGCGGAGGAGGAGGGAGGGAGAGAGGAGGGAGTGGGAGTGAGAGAGGAGGGAAGGAGGGAGGAGGGGGTGGGGGGAGAGGAGGGAGGGGGAGGGAGAGAGGAGGGAGTGGGAGTGAGAGAGGAGGGAAGGAGGGAAGGATGGAGGAGGGAGTGGAAGGAGGGAGGATGCAGTGGGGGAGGAGGGCCGGGGGAGAGAGGAGGGGGGGGGGGGGGGGTTAGTCCCACGCCCCACCTGCCAGTCTCTCTCTCCCGCCTCCTCCTCTCTCTCCTCCTCCCACTCCCTTTGTCACCAAGGCCACTGAGGAGCCCGGGTTTGGCAGTTTATCATGTACCTGTCATCTGGAGAGAGTGAGAATGAGGGAGAGAAAGAATGAAAGTGGGGGCGAAGGAAATGGGGTTAAAGATTTAGAGTCAGAGGGAGGTTCTCCCTGGTTCCCATGGTCTAGAGAATGAGGTGCTTGTCCTCACAGGTGTGTGTGTGTGTGAGGGGGTGTCACTTTAGAGTCCCCCAGAGCGCTGAGACCAGAGACCCAAACAGAGACCCACACGGGGGAGATGGGGAGACGGGGAGGACGGGGGAGACAGGGGTAGACAGGGGGAGGCCGGGGGAGCAGGGAAGACAGGGGGAGGACGGGGGAGCAGGGAAGACAGGGTAGGATGGGGAGACGGGGGAGGAAGGGGGGAGCAGATGGGGAGGAAGGTGAGGACAGGGGGATTAGGTGGAGATGGGGGAAGGATGGGGGAACAGGGGGAGGACAGGGGAACAGGGGGAGACATGGGGAGGAGACAGGGTTGTGAATGGGGCGAGACAGGGGGTTGTGAGTGGGGCCAGACAGGGGGTTGTGAGTGGGGCGAGACAGGGGGTTGTGAGAGGGGCGAGACAGGGGGTTGTGAGTGGAGCCAGACAGGGGGTTGTGAGTGGGGCCAGACAGGGGGTTGTGAGTGGGGCCAGACAGGGGGTTGTGAGTGGGGCCAGACAGGGGGTTGTGAGTGGGGCCATCTTACATCTGTCTCTTTCTTCTTCACTTTCTGTTCCTCTCATCTCCTAGTACTATGAAACACTGACTCCTCTCCTAGTCCTATGAAACGCTGACTCCTCTCCTAGTCCTATGAAACACAGACTCCTCTCCTAGTCCTATGAAACACTGACTCCTCTCCTAGTCCTATGAAACACTGACTCCTCTCCTAGTCCTATGAAACACTGACTCCTCTCCTAGTCCTATGAAACACTGACTCCTCTCCTAGTCCTATGAAACACAGACTCCTCTCCTAGTCCTATGAAACACTGACTCCTCTCCTAGTCCTATGAAACACAGACTCCTCTCCTAGTCCTATGAAACACTGACTCCTCTCCTAGTCCTATGAAACACAGACTCCTCTCCTAGTCCTATGAAACACTGACTCCTCTCCTAGTCCTATGAAACACTGACTCCTCTCCTAGTCCTATGAAACACTGACTCCTCTCCTAGTCCTATGAAACACTGACTCCTCTCCTAGTCCTATGAAACACAGACTCCTCTCCTAGTCCTATGAAACACTGACTCCTCTCCTAGTCCTATGAAACACTGACTCCTCTCCTAGTGCTATGAAACACTGACTCCTCTCCTAGTCCTATGAAACACTGACTCCTCTCCTAGTCCTATGAAACGCTGACTCCTCTCCTAGTCCTATGAAACACTGACTCCTCTTCTAGTCCTATGAAACACTGACTCCTCTCCTAGTCCTATGAAACACAGACTCCTCTCCTAGTCCTATGAAACACTGACTCCTCTCCTAGTCCTATGAAACACAGACTCCTCTCCTAGTCCTATGAAACACTGACTCCTCTCCTAGTCCTATGAAACACAGACTCCTCTCCTAGTCCTATGAAACACTGACTCCTCTCCTAGTCCTATGAAACACTGACTCCTCTCCTAGTCCTATGAAACACAGACTCCTCTCCTAGTCCTATGAAACACTGACTCCTCTCCTAGTCCTATGAAACACAGACTCCTCTCCTAGTCCTATGAAACACTGACTCCTCTCCTAGTCCTATGAAACACTGACTCCTCTCCTAGTCCTAAGAAACACTGACTCCTCTCCTAGTCCTATGAAACACTGACTCCTCTCCTAGTCCTATGAAACACTGACTCCTCTCCTAGTCCTATGAAACACAGACTCCTCTCCTAGTCCTATGAAACACTGACTCCTCTCCTAGTCCTATGAAACACTGACTCCTCTCCTAGTCCTATGAAACACTGACTCCTCTCCTAGTCCTATGAAACACTGACTCCTCTCCTAGTCCTATGAAACACTGACTCCTCTCCTAGTCCTATGAAACACTGACTCCTCTCCTAGTCCTATGAAACACTGACTCCTCTCCTAGTCCTATGAAACACTGACTCCTCTCCTAGTCCTATGAAATGCTGACTCCTCTCCTAGTCCTAAGAAACACTGACTCCTCTCCTAGTCCTATGAAACACTGACTCCTCTCCTAGTCCTATGAAACACTGACTCCTCTCCTAGTCCTATGAAACACTGACTCCTCTCCTAGTCCTATGAAACACTGACTCCTCTGTCTGTCTGTCTGTCTGTCTGTCTGTCTGTCTGTCTGTCTGTCTGTCTGTCTGTCTGTCTGTCTGTCTGTCTGTCTGTGTGCCCCCACATCGGTCAAACAGTTGGGACAGTTGTATGTACGTGCATCTGTGAATGTGTGTGTGTGTGTGTGTGTGTGTGCGTGTGCAGGCCTACGAATCGCATAGTGAGGTTTCCTTGTAGGCCTCTTCACACTGGATTCTGAAATATAACGTGATTGTGTGTTTGTGTGTGTGTGTGTGTGTGTGTGTGTGTGTGTGTGTGTGTGTGTGTGTGTGTGTGTGTGTGTGTGTGTGTGTGTGTGTGTGTGTGTGTGTGTGAGGTGCGTGCATGTATGCATGTGTGTGTGTGTATGTATGAAACTGAAATGTAGCAGATCTCTGGGCCAGGCCAGCTGTTTGCCTTGGCCACGCTTCTGAGGCCCTGACACACATTTGGGCTGGAGGGGATAATGGGGGAGAGCAGTGGGCTGGAGGGAAGAATGGGGGAGAGCAGTGGGCTGGAGGGGGGAATGGGGGAGAGCAGTGGGCTGGAGGGGGGGAATGGGGGAGAGCAGTGGGCTGGAGGGAAGAATGGGGGAGAGCAGTGGGCTGGAGGGGGGAATGGGGGAGAGCAGTGGGCTGGAGGGAAGAATGGGGGAGAGCAGTGGGCTGGAGGGTCCATGGGGAGAACAGTGGGATGGAGGGGGAATGGGGGAGAGCAGTGGGCAAGAGGGGGGAATGGGGGAGAGCAGTGGGCTGGAGGGGGGAATGGGGGAGAGCAGTGGGCTGGAGGGAGACATGGGGAGAACAGTGGGATGGAGGGGGAATGGGGGAGAGCAGTGGGCTGGAGGGGGGAATGGGGGAGAGCAGTGGGCTGGAGGGGTGAATGGGGGAGATCAGTGGGCTGGAGGGACACATGGGGGAGAGCAGTGGGCAGGAGGGAGACATGGGGAGAACAGTGGGCTGGAGGGAGAATGGGGGAGAACAGTAGGATAGGTCGTAGTGTACAAGTAAGCCATTCGTTTTAGGTTTAGCATTAGGCCTACTGTATATATTTATATGTGTTTTGGCATTCTAGAATGTGATTTAACGTTCTTTTATGTGCTTTAGCATATAGCCTAAGAATGTGCCTTGCCTTCTAGAATGTCTTGAGCAGACTTTTCCTGACCTTGACATGAGCACTCCTGACTATTTATGAATCCTCTGGGTTATGTATTTCATGCATAAACACTGATGAATTACAATACACTCCTCTCATCAACATCACCAGATTTCTTTGGACTAAATGTTTACAGGGGAAGTTAGGTCCGTAACCAAGGAAACAGAGAAGATAATTAGACTGTAGCTTGTTGGGCTGCTGGACCAGCTCCAGTGACTTTCTCCTTCTGTGTTGTTGTTCAGACTGGACTGGACTGGTCTAAAGGGAAGTTGAGTGATTCTTTCCCCTCGTCATCAGTTCATAAACAGCTCTGTGAGGACCTGAAGGGGGCCCGGCTCAGCAGATGTGATGTGGCTAGACTGTGGAGCTAGTTAGTGTCATGGACCATGGGATTGTTAATGAACGATAATCCTTCCTAAGTAGAATCCCTGCAACCTGGGAACATTCCCAAAAACATTAGCTAAGATTCCAATTAAGTTCTAGTTAGGGTTTATACAAACATTGTATAATCATCAGCACAACTGGACAGTTTTTGTGTTATGAGAACATTTGCCCCAACCTAACGAATGTTCTGGGAACTTTCACAGAACCAATTTTGGTTTGCTGGGAGCGATGGGCCTCCAACATGGCTGCCCTCTGTTCCCTCTACTGGGTGTGACTGTCAACAGCAGAACGAACAGAGAAGGATAGATGGATTAACAAGTCAATGCATGAAGTGTCTGTCTGTCGTATTCAGGGAGGTATACCAAAGGGACAGGGTGTAGGGGTGATTCGGCCTCTAGCTCCATTGATGGACCTTTCCTTCTCACAATGGACCCACAGTGATGCATGGCTTCAGGCTGGAGGAGTGGGTCTGTTCTACCTCTACTCTCTGACACAGATAGTATTCCGGAGCTTCCCCTTTCCTGTCGGAGTGGGGAGAGTCTGGGAATCTGGCACGAACCCTCTCTCTCTCTCTCTCTCTCTCTCTCTATCCCTCTCTCGCTCTCTCTCTCTTCTAATTCCAGAGAAACAGTTGGACAGTAAATCTGAACATTAAGCAGCTCTGAACATTGCTCAGTCCCTCTCCAGGGCTCTGGTCAGAGGGCTGTCAGGAACCTGACCAACAAAGCCAGTCATTTAAGGTTTGAGCTGTGTTCCAAAGACAGAGAGAACAAGCTTGATGTGTTCCGCATTGTTACCCAATAGAACTTAAATCTTTATCTCAGATTTATCCTTCTCTCTCTCTCTCTCTCTCTCTCTCTCTCTCTCTCTCTCTCTCTCTCTCTCTCTCTCTCTCCTCTCTCTCTCTCTCTCTCTCTCTCTCTCTCTCTCTCTCTCTCTCTCTCTCTCTCTCTCTCTCTCTCTTCAATTCTATTTCAATTTAAGGGGCTTTGTTGGCATGGGAAACATATATTTACATTGCCAAAGCAAGTGAAATAGATAATAAACAAAAGTGAAATAAACAGTAAACATTACACTCACAAAAGTTCCAAAAGAATAAAGACATTTCAAATGTTATATTATGTATATATACAGTGTTGTAATAATGTGCAAATAGTTAAAGTACAAAAGGGAAAATAAATAAACATAAATATAGGTTGTATTTACAATGGTGTTTGTTCTTCACTGGTTGCCCTTTTCTTGTGGCAACA
>NW_028162410.1:0-96860 GCF_964263955.1 Coregonus lavaretus | reverse complement strand
GAGAGAGAGAGAGAGAGAGAGAGAGAGAGAGAGAGAGAGAGAGAGAGAGAGAGGTCTCTAGACGAGGTAACTCCTACAGTATGCAGGGAGCCTTGGCTTGGGTTACAGCAAGGTATGATGACATGGTTAAAGAATGATTATGACCTCCCTCCAACGAGAGAGCAGAGATTCACCTTGTTTAACCCTCTGAAGAATAGCTGGGTCAGTTACAATAGGATGCTGTCAGACCTTTGTCTCTCTGTAAACTATTAGATGCTCTTCTAAAATCTACTGGGGTATATTTCTTATGCCTCCTAGCTCCTAGCTACCTTGTGTCACCTAGCACCTAGCTACCTTATGCCTCCTAGCTCCTAGCTACCTTGTGCCTCCTAGCTCCTAGCTACCTTATGCCTCCTAGCTCCTAGCTACCTTATGCCTCCTAGCTCCTAGTTACCTTGTGCCTCCTAGCTCCTAGCTACCTTATGCCTCCTATCTCCTAGCTACCTTATGCCTCCTAGCTCCTAGCTACCTTGTGCCTCCTAGCTCCTAGCTACCTTATGCCTCCTAGCTCCTAGCTACCTTATGCCTCCTAGCTCCTAGCTACCTTATGCCTCCTAGCTACCATGTGCCTCCTAGTGCCTAGCTACCTTATGCCTCCTAGCGCCTAGCTACTTTATGCCTCCTAGCTCCTAGCTACCTTATGCCTCCTAGCTACCATGTGCCTCCTAGCTCCTAGCTACCTTATGCCTCCTAGCGCCTAGCTACTTTATGCCTCCTAGCTCCTAGCTACCTTGTGCCTCCTAGCTCCTAGCTACTTTATGCCTCCTAGCTCCTAGCTACCTTGTGTGTCCTAGCTGAGCTGGCTGTAGCTTGCTGTTGTTTCCACCTCCATGTCATTAGCAGTGATTTATAGGTTTGCCTGGTGAGACACTGATGGTGCCAGTAGGTGCCACGCCACTACACCGTGTTAACCACATCAGAGCACCAGCCTCACCCCTCTCCTCACCCCCTCTCTCCTCCTCACCCCTTCTCTCCTCACCCCTCCCTCCCTCTCGCCGTTGGGTTGATTAATCACAACACAACCTATGGGCCTCACTGCACAACAAACAAACACAAACACGCACAGACACACATACACAATCACACCTACACACGATTAGCAGACCTTTGTTTTAGCAGCCAGGGTATCAACAATAGCCATTGTGTTTCCAGTGTATAGTATCCATTCTACCCAGACAGTGTAATGAATAGAGGGTTGTCAAGGGAGACCCAGAGCTGTTCTGTGACTGGCCGGTTATCTCACAACAACATTTCCTCCCTGCCTTCAGAATGCCACTAGACTGCAGCACAGCCATCTACCAACATGTCTGCTCACACTAAACATAATTGCCTAGCACAAATGTGCCTGGCTGGCTGGCTGATCCATATTAAAGAAGCACAGATAGGTAGAGTCATATTCATGCTCCCATTCACACTGGTATTTTCTCCTTGATGTGGTGTGGTGGGGCTGTCATTTAAAAAAAAAGTGTGTGTGTCTGGATGTAAATGTGTGTTTTAGTACTTAAATAAATCCACTGTATTCTCTGTCTCCCTCAGTATTTAGATATTATACTACATGAAATTCCCTATGAGCTTTGCTTTGGGCAGGGGATGCCTGCTGTTGACGTCCATATGGACACAGCCAGGTTAGAGCAGGTCTGTGACACACACTCACACACTAACCAATGTTTGTTACATTGAATATGTCTCCTTCTCTGTAGAGAATTACACATCTTGTGTTGTTGAAAATTATAAATATATAGTTATAGTTAAATATTGTTAAAACAAAGATAGAGCGATGGTGAGAATGGAGAGATGGGGCACCTGCTGTTTATGTCCTTATGTTAGGCCACGCTACAGAGGGTTTCACTGTGGTGCCTGTATAAACTGGCCTGGAGGGACCTCTGCCATACGGACACTACTGGCACTGAGACCATCAACACATGGACTCTGACTGAACTGAAAGCCTGTTTAGACCCCAGGAAGAGTCATGGAAATCCTAATAAATACTAAACACTAAACCTGGAACAAGACATTTAACCCTACCATGATGAACGGACTTCTTCACAGATGATCTAATCAGGTCTTTTGTGACCTCTCTGGGTGGCTCATTGTGAACAGTCATTTTATTGGTCTGTCTGTCTGTCTGTCTGTCAGTCTGTCAGTTAGTGTTCATCTCTAACTGACCCTTTCTCCTCCCATCTGCTGTCTTAAGGGTCATCTCTGGGCCAGCAGGAGGGGCTTGCCAGTGTCTTCTTCCCTAATGTAATTGTCCCAGTCATGTTGTAAATCAGTCTACAGCTCAGCTGAGTCCCTCCTGGCGCCCAATGGGTCAACCCTTGAATGAGACAAAAGGGGGGTGGGACAGTATTATGTCGTTGTCTGATTCCTCTTCATCATATAGCCAGGTTTTACAGCTACAACAGTAAGGCTAGTAAGGCCTGCTCTCTGTCTCTGGGTCTCTCTCTAGTCCTCCCTGGCTCTGGGGACAGGGTGTGTGCTGCATGCATGCTATTGCTGATCCATACACCAGACCTAACATCTGGACTGCCTGCACCTCAATAATCTACAGAGCCTTTCTCTTCTCCTCTCCTTTACTCCATCTATTCTGCACTGGTCTGAAAACAGAGAGGACAGGAGACAGAGAAGAGGGAACCACTTGTTGAGGTGCAGTATTGGTCTTGAGTTGACAGTTGCCTAGCTGCTTTACACCTGTCCCTGCTCTCGAGCTCTTCTTTCTCCTCTCCTCTCCTCTCCTCTCCTCTCCTCTCCTCTCCTCTCCTCTCCTCTCCTCTCCTCTCCTCTCCTCTCCTCTCCTCTCCTGTCTGTACTCAGAGACACTCCCCTGCAGCAGATGGATGGCTCTCAGCTGGCTCTAGAGGATATTGATCGTCAGGATCTAAAGAGTTTCTCATTGGTCATTATCATCATCTGAGCTGTTGCTAATGGATTCACTTCCTCCTTGTGCATTGCTCCATTGTTCACTGAGTTTGAGTCAAAAGAGGGAATGAACAGCCTATTGAGTTTGCAAGAAGAGCCAATGTTAAATCCACTCACTGTAAGTCTATGTGTGTTTATGTGTGTGTGTGTGTGTGTGTGTTTTAAAAGGAAGGGCATCAGGTGTATGACACCACCAGAGCCAGATCATGGTAGTCTGAGAGAAAGCAATAACACTGGATTAACAACGGATTAACAGCCTCACTGTCGCAGCATTCTGTTTGCTATCCTCTCCCTCTCCCTCTCCCTCTCCCTCTCCCTCTCCCTCTCCCTCTCCCTCTCCCTCTCCCTCTCCCTCTCCCTCTGTCACGATCGTTTACGGACGAGGTAGCATACACACAACATACCTTTACGGAACAAGATCCCACACCCCACTAGTGCCAACAGGCTACCTAAGTATGGTCCCCAATCAGAGACAACGAGCTACAGCTGCCTCTGATTGGGAACCACCCTGGCCAACATAGATCTAAACGATCTAGAAACGAACATAGACAAACCCAACACAGAAAATACACACCCTGACTCAACAAATACAAGTCCCTAGAGTCAGGGCGTGACACCCTCTCCCTCTCCCTCTCCCTCTCCCTCTCCCTCTCCCTCTCCCTCTCCCTCTCCCTCTCCCTCTTCACCCTCTCTCCAGCTGTATAGCCAACTCCATGTGACAGGAGAAGAGTAGAAGTAGTAATGGAATTTACATCTTGATATATCAGGCTGCTATAGCTGTATCTGGAGTTGGGGTGATGGATGGTCCTAACCGTGTGCTGCAGCACCACCCAGCACAGCATTGCCTGTGTGTGTGTGTGTGTGTGTGTCTCAGTATGTGTGTGTATGTGTGTGAGTGTGATTTACAGTGGCTATTACAGCCAGAGATGGTCACTCTCAGTCCACTCTATCACTGTGATGTATGGAGGAGAGAGAGAGAGCGAGAGAGAGAGAGAGCGATAGCAGGGAAAAACACATAGGGAGAAATGCAAGGTGGAGGTAAAACAGGCGTCTGGTGGAGGGCTGGCTGCGGAGTGGGACAGAGAAGGGAGAGCTATAGAGAGAATGATGACTTGTTTTGCTGTGGCTGTAGCTTCTGTCCTCTGCCTATAGAGGACGAGGGTATCCTAGGTGACAGGGCAGGGGATGGATGGAGAGAGCTAAGGAATGGAAAGAGGGAGGGAGGGATGGAGGGAGAGAGGGAGGGAGGAACGGAAGGCCCGACTGGCGGCATACACTCGTTCATCTCTGCCAGCCTGCTGCATATTTTTGGGACAGAGGCCTGGGCGTGAATATATGATTCTGAAGCTGTGTGTGTGTGTGTGTGCGTGTGTGTGTGTGTGATGCATTGATGCCGGGGCGTGAATATGATTTCCATGATGCAGTTGTCCCAAAGGCCTTAAGGAGCAGGGCAATGCAAAGTCTGAGAGATGGTGTGTGTGTGTTTGAATGTGTGTGTGTGTGCTACTTCGGAGTCCAACACCTCCTCCTCCTCCTCCACCTCCTTCTCCTCCTCCTCCACCTCCTCCTCCTCCTCCTCCACCTCCTTCTCCTCCCCTCAGAGTTTCCATAGACCCTGCACATTCCTAGGGTTTCTGCTCCATATCACCATAGCTGTGGTTCACTTCTCATGTGTCCTGCCCCAAAATGACCTAGGCCTGAAGGCATTGGGTTATGGGGTTTGTGATCTCATGTCTAGACCAGCTGTCTCCTGCCTTCTCACAGTGGTTCTCTCTTTCTCCCTTTCTCTCTTTCTCTCCACTTTGCCATCAGACCCACAGCTGAGTCAGGGGAAAATATTACATCTCTTCCTCTCCATCTCTCCCTCTCTCCGTATCTCCCTCTCTCCCTTTTTCATTTAAAAGGTGCTCGGGACTTTAAGGGGTTTCACTGATGTGAGATTAAACTGGGAACGGGGGAACTGCGGTATGAGAAATAGAAGGATGGGGAAATTATGAGAGATCAGAGAGGAGAGAAGGAGGAGGAGAGAGGACACTTTCTTCTCACTCTTCTCTTCCCACATATCTCTTTCTTTCTTTCTCTCTCTCTCTCTCCCCCCCCCCTCCCCCTTTTCTCTTTGTGTGAGAACTAATGAGCTGAGAATTACTTGCAGATAACATTACTATGGCAACAGGACTTAAGTCTCTCTCATCTCAATCAGTAAGACATCAACCAAAGACTGCATACTAACACAGACTGACCTGTAGAGCTGACAAAAGATGTGTTTGCAATATCAACATGTTAGTAACTAAACAGGATTTCTCAGAGTCTCGTAGTATCTTTAGGGGAAATTGTTTGTTGTGGTCACACAGCTTTAGTGCTGCACTGTGATTTTGGTTGTTAAATCAAGTGTTATTAGGGAATTATCTCCATGAGCCATGAGATGTTGTCTTTCTCTCCAAAACATTAATGGCATCTCCTAAACATTACCAGAGCCCGATTGCACAGAAAACACGTCACACTAAATGAGACAATGAGACTCTGTTGAAAATCAGCTCTAACTAATATCTCAGAGATGTCAGGACATGTCAGAGAGGGTTTATTCTGAGGGTGAGCACCAGTGTGTTGTAATCAGTGGAGATGGTAATGTGTCTTCAGGGAGCTCCAGTGATGAGAACAGATTGACGGCTCATTTAGGTTTGGCTCTGGCGCAGTGGGCGGACATCTTGGATCGCCTCAGTCTTCCTCGCTGGTTCAGCTCTGTCACTGGATTTTTGAGATACGGCTTTCATGAGCAATTCTTGAAGGCTGTGCAGTTTGAGTAGCTATCTCTGTTATTCAGTGAACTACAATACACTTGTGTGATGAGTAACCATGCCTAAGACCTCAAGACGCATGATAGCTCCCAGAGCAAATACCTGAGTTCAAATCAAATCAAATTGTATTTGTCACATGCGCCAAATACAACAGGTGTAGACCTTACAGTGAAACGCTTACTTACAAGCCCTTAACCAACAATGCAGTTTTAAGAAAAATAAGTGTTAAGTAAACAATAGATAAGTAAAAAATAAAAACAGTAAAATAACAGTAAAAATAACAGTAGCCACAGCACAGTGTTTCCCAGAGTTTTAGCTCTTTGGGCTAACACAGTCTTGAGTTGTGTAGAAGACCTGGTGTCGACACACCGGTAGGTCACATCCTGCTGCCTAGAGAGAATGTGTGCTGGGAAACACTGTGCTGTGGCTCTGAGAGAGAGCATGCTGGGTGTTTCTGAAGCCTGCTCTGTTCTCTTTAATAATTAACTGTCATCAATACTGACCATAACTTGCCCCCTTTCTAGTCTCTTTATCTCCCCCCGCGCTTTCTCTGAGGGCTTCTCGCCGTGTCGCTACTGTACTGGACAGTCTAAACCCGTCCTGTCCTCCTCTCGCTCTAGGTGTTAATACTTTATAGCAACAGTGGAGAAGACAAGGGCATGTCACATCCACGTGTGCTCTCATGCATAAAACCACGGCTTGTTTCTACTTGTGTTAAATGGTGTTGGCTGCCAAAGGCTCTTTGAATCATGTTTGCCCTTGGAAATATGTTTTGAAGATCCGGGGCGGTTAAGACTGGAGTTTGTTTTACAGTTTTTCCTTCACATTTTAAAGTTCACAGACTAGCAGTCACACTTCAGGCTTTATTCTGATGCCTCAGTCAACATCACAGATGAAAAGGCAATCTGAACTGAAACACTATGAAATAAGAAGAGTTAGGCCTAAATGTGTGAAATGTAACTAGATACTGCATATTCTGGATATAAAGATATTTATAATGACTATTGGTAATTACATTTGAAAAGTCAAATGCACCTTCAAAAAGACATGCGTCCTTTCAGATTCTCCAGATCAACCATACTGTGTATTTTGTTTAGGGTTGGGCGGTATCCAGATTTTCATATCGCCATACCGTCCTTCTCTCATACCGGGATATACGGTATTACCATCTTAGTACACAAGGAGGTGCCAAAAAACATGAAAAAGCACACTGGGCATCTATTACCAGAATGCTAACAAAATTAGCACAAGTAATAGCGAATTTCCATGGAGGCTGCTAGCTAAATATGTTAATGAGTGCAAACGAAAATAAATGAATTGCAAAGACAGGCAATCCAGCATATAAAGTTATACATATATAGGTAAGAACTACCGATTGTCATTTTTGGTGAGTTTGATCATCTACAAGCGAATGTAAACGAGTGACATTGTGCAACTGAATGCTTGTCTGAAGGAAAACAGTACTGGCTCTAGAGCAGCATGTGTCTATGTGGAGCCTGGAGTCTCTAGGGCAACATGTGTCTATGTGGAGCCTGGAGTCTCTAGGGCAACATGTGTCTGTGTGGAGCCTGGAGTCTCTAGGGCAACATGTGTCTGTGTGGAGCCTGGAGTCTCTAGGGCAGCATGTGTCTGTGTGGAGCCTGGAGTCTCTAGGGCAGCAGGTGTCTGTGTGGAGCCTGGAGTCTCTAGGGCAGCATGTGTCTGTGTGGAGCCTGGAGTCTCTAGGGCAGCATGTGTCTGTGTGGAGCCTGGAGTCTCTAGGGCAGCATGTGTCTGTGTGGAGCCTGGAGTCTCTAGGGCAACAGGTGTCTGTGTGGAGCCTGGAGTCTCTAGGGCAGCATGTGTCTGTGTGGAGCCTGGAGTCTCTAGGGCAGCATGTGTCTGTGTGGAGCCTGGAGTCTCTAGGGCAGCATGTGTCTGTGTGGAGCCTGGAGTCTCTAGGGCAGCATGTGTCTGTGTGGAGCCTGGAGTCTCTAGGGCAACAGGTGTCTGTGTGGAGCCTGGAGTCTCTAGGGCAACAGGTGTCTGTGTGGAGCCTGGAGTCTCTAGGGCAACAGGTGTCTGTGTGGAGCCTGGAGTCTCTAGGGCAACAGGTGTCTGTGTGGAGCCTGGAGTCTCTAGGGCAACATGTGTCTGTGTGGAGCCTGGAGTCTCTAGGGCAACAGGCCTGCCTGCTCTACTCAGAGAAGAGGGGGGAGGAGAAGACTGGCGAGAACGGAGAGTAGAAAAAAACAGAAAGGAAATCAAGATAGTAGCAGCTGTATAAATAACTATTCCAAAGGGCTTTGACTTCTCAAACATGGCAGAAAGCTAACAATATGATGCACCCTCACTTTATTAATTCAGCCACTTAGTTAGATTAACTAGCAAGTTAAATTTAGGGGTCGGGTTAATGTAGAATTCTGAGTTTTTCATTCAGGAAAAAATATAAAACGCATAAGAAATATCTTGCTGCGTTTTGGAAATGCAGATGTAAAATGCATCTTATTGTAATTTCTGCTCGACATCAGACTAATTTTGTGCTTCAGTTGCACTTCTCCACTCGGATGCGAATTCACGAAGGGGCATTCTATCAGTAGAAGATGCTCTGACTGATGTGGAGCTACTTTTTCCCAGTACTTTTCTCGGTGTAGCAGCCAACTTTTCTCCAGTAAAATGCAAGATTCACTTTAAGCAAATCATTAGGAAATCATTTGCAAAAAATACCTTGCATTTTCATTGTTAGCTCATTTATTGTGTGGCTGCCAGCCAAATAGTGTTGCACTTCTGTTGTCATATGATGAAAATTAAGCTATTTTCTGCCGATTGTGTTGCATTAATGTATTTTCTGTGAAGGAAAACTGTAGTTGCACGTCCCTGATCACTCTAATGAAGCAAAAAACACTGTTGACTTTCAATATAAAACGCGACCTGTCAATACACAGCTGAACCTGCTCCTGCTTTCTCCTGTTGTGCTATTATCTATTGAAAAACGTCAAAGAAATAGTTTAAACGGTATTGACAGTATTGAAAAACCATTCCGTAGCTATTTCCAAATACCCCAGTATACAGTATATATGGTATACCGCCCAAGCCTAATTTGATTATTATTCATTAATATTATATTATTTATATGATTCAGGCCCAGAATAGCAGAGTGAGAGTGGAAACTGTAAATTACTATTCGGTAGTTCATTACATCTCTCTGCCTTTGATCACAGTGTGATAATAACAAGCACAAGGCCTGCTAGTGTTGACAGCCCTCACCACATCTATCTCTCCAACCACAGCACAGCACAGCACAGCAGAGCAGTACAGCAGCACAGTCATTGTCAAGGTGTCAATAGACGACATGTCCCTCCTCGCTACTGAAGAAATGTACTAATGTCTGACAAATTGACGCTGTATGGTGGGGAAGGGAGAGGGGTTTTAAAGCACAGAGAACCTCCTCCCTTATCTCTCGCTCCTTCCCTCTCTCTATCCATCTCTCTCCCCCCCTCTCTCTCTCCCTCTCTCTCAATCTCCCTCTTCTCTTTCTCTCGCCTGCAGGCTTTCTGTTCTTTAATTGCTATGTATCAGATGAGGAGCTGCTGCTCGCTCTGTGAATAAGCTCCTCCATGCAACTGTGGTTCCATTACAATCACCAGAGACCCATCTCTACAGGAAAGGACTGTGTGTGCATGCATGTGTGTGTATGTGTACATGCAAATTTCTGTATCTTTGCGTGTACATGCGTGTGTATATTGTGTGCATATTTCTGTATCCCTCTGTGTGTGTGCGTGTGTGTTTTTGCTTGCGTGTGTGTGTGTGATTCACGGGAGGTAGCTTGCTGCAGCACCCAGAATAGATTCAGCTCTTTGTTACATACCGAGCATCTCAGATTCGGAATTGAATAAACTTTATTGTTCGCTGCTCTAGCTCCCAGGACAATAAGGCAGCAGGATTATTGTGGAGCGTTTAGTGAGAGGTTCGTGTCGACTGTGCGTTTCAGCGATAAAGAACCGTAGCTTGTCCTCAGTGCTTCTTTTTCTGTGGTTATTCATTAGCAATAAAATAAACATTCTAGCAGAAATCAGTTTTTTCACATCTCAGTGTTCTGTACTCCCACACAGTCCTATAGCAGACTCAGCCACATAGCTAACATTTTAGTCATTTAGCAGATGTTCTTATCCAGAGTGACTAGGGTTAAGTGCCTTGCTCAAGGGCACAGACAGATTTTTCACCTAGTCAGCTTTGGGATTCGAACCAGTAACCCTTCGGTGTCTGGGCTAACACTCTTAACCGCTAGGCTACCTGCCGCCTAAAGAAACATTACTCACAGAGAGAGGAATAGGTCATGAAGACATTGTTTTGATTGTAAATCACATTTCTAGGGGTCTAGCTTGGTCACATTCTGTCAGACCGGACGATTTAACCTTTATTTATCCAGGTTATTCTGAACTCATTAATTTAAAATCTCTTTTGCACTAGCGAGCATCAGCTCAGAGGCTAATCCTAGTCTGACGACGGACAAAAGAACGGTTAGGGCGTTGGTCACATCAGCGTGTGTAAGAGAGAGAAGGAGATGAGAAATTGTGGAACATTCTTGGTCCCGTACCTTACCACGCGTCACGCCAAGTGGCCTGGAGTTCCATGAGAAACTCCCTCTCTCTCTCTCTCTCTCTCTCTCTCTCTCTCTCTCTCTCTCTCTCTCTCTCTCTCTCTCTCTCTCTCTCTCTCTCTCTCTCTCTCTCTATCTCTATCTCTGTCTGTGTGTCTCTCTCTCTCTCTCTCTCTCTCTCTCTCTCTCTCTCTCTCTCTCTCTCTATCTCTGTCTGTGTCTCTCTCTCTCTCTGTGTGTGTCTATCTCTCTCTCCCCCCTCTTTCTCTCTCTCTCTCTCTCTCTGAATAAATACGTGCAGCGAAAACATCTGTGTCTCTCATCAGAGCTCTGGAACTCAAACTGCTCGGCCCGTCCAAAACTTGAGGGTGTGTGTGTGTGTGTGTGTGTGTGTATGGAGGGAGATACCTTAATGTGATTGCAATAGGGTCAGGGAGACTATGCTTAGGGTTGTGTGTATAAGTATGTGTGTGTGTATAGGCGTGAACATGTGTGTGAGTATCCTAGCTCCCTCTGATTGCAGTCAGGGTGAACCTGCTGTCTGTGTTGTATTTGCAACACTCTGCTGTTCATCAACATGGGATGTCTACCTGGATATTATTTGTCTGAGTGATTGGTTACACGTGTTCAACCAGGGTTGATACACAACTCCCTGCTCTCTACACGGTCTCCTCTTAGATGTGGTTCCCTGTGTTTGTGTGTGTGTGTGTGTGTGTGTGTGTGTGTGTGTGTGTGTGTGTGTGTGTTTGTGTGTGGGCACTGAGTTTAAACTTGATTATAATTAGATGGGAAGGAAACATACGGAGCTGCCTTAGCTCACTGAGTCTGTCAATCAGCCCGACTAGAGAGCTGCTATACAATAAACTGTACACACACACACACACACACATAAACACACACACACACACACACACTTAGTCCACTGACTTGATAACGTGAATCAAAGTGATGGAGATTTGTGTTGCCTAGCTGAGCTTTTCTTATCTGGTCTGTCTTTGTCCTCTCTCTCTCTCTCTCTCTCTCTCTCTCTCTCTCTCTCTCTCTCTCTCTCTCTCTCTCTCTCTCTCTCTCTCTCTCTCGCTCTCTCGCTCGCTCGCTCGCTCGCTCTCTGGATGTGTCTATTAATGGTGCTTTTTGGCCTTGCAATAGATGTCCTTGCAGGGAACTGACAGAACATATTCCCTGACAGCCCTCTCCTCTTCTTCCTGACACCCAATAAAACAATCACAATTTTTCTACCCTGCTCTGCCGGGATGCACAAAGCAAATGGGTAGTGTCTGAGGCTGTGGGATGCCTTTATGTGTGTGTGTTTGTCTATGGGTGTGTGTAAATAGGGTTTTAGGTTTACGTTGGTTTACATGAGGTTGTCTGTGTGTGTGTGTGATCTCCATGTCCTATGTGTTGTATATGTACTAGACACAGTATACTGCTGTGGGAACAAAAGCCACAACTCGGTTGTTGTTCTCTCCCTCTCTCGACTGTGTAAATATTCATAGCCCAGATTGACACTGTGTGTGCGTGTGTGTGTGTGTGTGTGGTGTGTGGGTGTGTTTGTGAAATGTCGAGCGATGCTAATTGGGCCGTCCTGCAGGGTTGGAGCTGTGAGCAACAGAAGGGAAGGTGTTTAAAATGCAGAGAGCAGTCACGGCTGGAGGAATGCTACAGCTCTCATACACACACATACACACACACTCTGGTCTCTCTCTCTCTCTCTCTCTCTTTATCTGTCTCTCTCTATCTTTATCTGTCTCTCTCGCTCGCTCTCTCTCTCTGTCCATCTGGTCACTTTCTGTGTGACTAAGAGCCATCACCCCCTCACATGCTGCAGGCTGCAACTCCCACCGCCCCCTGCTCTCACAGTGTGAACATTCTCCAGCCCACTTTGCTGTAAAGCTAAACAACTGATATGCTGTAGATCATAGTGTTTATACAGTTTAAATACTGTACATCATGATGTTTGTGTGCTTTGTCTGTGTATATACTGTATTGCATTAGAAAGCCCCTACTCCCTGTCCCTGTCCCTGTTTCTCTCTGTAGAGACACTCCTCAGGCCCAGTGGTGTGGACAGATCGGCTTAGCAGCTGGGGGTCAAACAGATACATGAGGGGGTCCAGGAGCCAGGGATGGTGAGACAATCTTACAGGGAGGATTGGATTCAGGGTTAAGAGTAATGTGTGTGTATATAGTATGTCTATGTATGGGTAGAGACAGTTGGCAAGGAGCCAACCTGCCCCTCTGCCTTCTGCAAGTCTGACTGTCACTCAACATGACGATCAAATCTAACACTCTTCTCTGACAGACACTTCCCTTTGGGTTTCCCTGATGTGTGTGCAAAAACAGGCCAGTCTTATGGGGTTGTGAGCTTCTGGCACAGAGTTCTCATTAGCCAGCCCTATGAGGGTTCTCATGTATCCCCAAGAACACTACTCACAACTTGGCAACATATTGCCCGACCCTCCTCTCCTCTCCTCTCCTCTCCTCTCCTCTCCTCTCCTCTCCTCTCCTCTCCTCTCCTCTCCTCTCCTCTCCTCTCCTCTCCTCTGTCTCAGGCCTAAGTGGATTAAATGGATGTGAAACGCGAGCTGGAGCACTGCTAATAGCATTTCTTGAATTTTAAGCGTGCCATGCTGGATTGATTCACATGGTAAAGAGGCTAGTATTGTAACTGAGACAAGCAGTGTCTACAATCACTCTAATGGGAATAGTAGGTGTCTGGGAGTTGTCTGGACAAACTGTACTGTATTTTAACAGAATACACAATAAGGGTTTCAGATTAGTTCAGTTTATCACACACATACACACAACACACAACACAGTTACATGCCTGCATGCACACCCAGATTTAGCCAGGCATATCGCTCAAGAATGACTTCGAAATTGGACATCTATCCATGTCCTGAGGACTTCGGGAAATGCCTTCAAAACTGGCCACTAGGAGCAACACTGACCACTATTACCATCAAGTAGGCTAGGGTTTCGCTTGGGTGTTGTGGACAGGGGTGGTGGATGGGCGTAATCCCATGACTCTGGATCAGAAGGTTGCGTGTTTGACTGGATCTGAAGGTTCGATCTGGATCAGAAGGTTCGATACCAGTGGTAGACTCTCGTTTTAAATGTTTTTGTTTTAAACCTATCCCAAACCTTAAACCTTACCTTAATCATTCGGAATGCTTAAACATAATGTTTTAATCCTATCCAAAACCTTCACCCTTAACCTTCTAAATTTGACATGTGGAGAAAATCCCATGACTCTGGATCAGAAGGTTTTTGAAGCAACTTCGAAATTTGAAGTTTGGAGAAACGTGGATAAACGTCTAATTCTGCAGTGAGACTGTGAGAGCTTGCTGGATTTTGCATACATGCGTTACAGTTTTTCTCAATTGCTAAAACACAATTTCTGAAACCTTGCTCCATTTCCTGAAAACATTAAACACAAAACCTCATCTTCAAGCACTATTTACAAAACCACTGACTCCTCTCGCAAAATGAAACTTTCGCCTCAAAACAGTTTTACCTGTGTTCAAAATCAAACACTGCTCTCAAATCATAAACAAAGTGATCAAAATGATATACACTCTCAAGCAGTCAGTAAACAATACACCGAAAAATTGAAAACACATTGTTCAAAACATACAGTTCTCAGGGAGAAGTACATTTTTAATCTCAAAACAAATTTCATATTTTTCCGTCATTGTCTTTTGATAAACGAAAACATGTTCTATCATAGTAGCTCAAAATGGATCAGAAATTACTACTCTGCTTTGCTCATTGCAATTTTGTTTTTTGTTCTTCCTCCTCCTTGTGCCCCTATATTTACAGTACTGTACCCTGCATCTCACAAACTTGTCCTTTGTCTCTGTGATACTGTAATTCTTGTTCTTTGTTGATATGAACCTGCAACCAGTCAAAATCTATTGAGCAGTCAGTACTGTTAACAAATGGAACGCACAATGTTCAGGGCCATACAATTAGTCCATTGTACAGTATACAGTCTACAATGCACTGTACTACAGTATACAATACTAAAAGGGACAAAAATCAAAGGAGTAAACGTGATCAATGTGCTTCTTCTTGTCTTTGGACTGGGTCAGGCCAGAGCACTTCGTCGACATCACAAGCAATATTGTCCCTCCTGAGGCAATGGGGGAAAAAGCCGTATCCAACCCTGACATGATTCCTCACCTATATCACCACAGGCTAAATCCATGGCTTGCAGCATATTTACTCTGGTGTAGGGTTGTCTATCATACACTTTCCATCTCCAAGAGGAGAAAAACTCCTCAATCGGATTCAGGAAAGGCGAGTATGGAGGGAGGTACAAGTTCATAAACTGCCCATTGATGTTAAACCATTCCCTTACCTGAGCAGCTCGGTGGAAACTGACATTGTCCTACACTATCACATAGGTTGGAATGGGATTCTCATTTAGCTCTTGACCTTGCTGCTCTTGAACCTGCTGCTCAAATAAAATATATCTTAGATTGGCAATAAATCTTAGAAGGTGCTGGGTGTTATATGGCCCGAGTGTAACATGGTGATGTAGAACAGCATGGTTGCTGATAGCAGCACAGATTGTGACATTGCCACCTCGTTGACCAGGTACTTCAACAATGGCCCGCTGTCCAATCATGTTTCGGCCTCTCCTTCTCCTCTTTGTTAGATTGAAGCCTGCTTCATCGACAAAGATGAACTCATGGGGTCTGTCCAAGGATTCCAAGTCAAATATTGTCTGTGTAGAAATACAATTACTGTATGTAGGATTTTGTAAGTCGTACAGAGACAGTGCTATACTGTAGAGTACAATTAGGCCTACTGTATGCACTTCTGATTCACATACATTGTATGTACTGAAGAGTAATGTCATTCACATAGTATGTGTTAGTACTGTAGACAATCTGGATTACAGTAAATGTTTCTGAATGTACACTTACTTGCACATACTGAGCTCGCAGTTCTTTCACCCTTGGTGAGTTGCTCTCAAAAGGTACTCTGTATACTTGTTTAAGTCGCATCCTGTTACGATGGAGGAAACTGGCAATTGTGGAAATGCTCACACTGTCGATTCCCTGGAAGTATGTGTTGTCTTGTATCACTCGTTCCTGGATTTCTCTGAGTCGTATTGCATTATCTTGAAGGACCATGCCAACTATAACGGCCTCTTGCTCCTGAGTGAATATAGCTGTCCTTCCACCTGCATGTGGCAGCCTTGCAATTCTACAAAAAGTACACTGCTCAAAAAAATCAATCACACTTCTGTGAAATCAAACTGTCCACTTAGGAAGCAACACTGATTGACAATAAATTTCACATGCTGTTGTGCAAATGGAATAGACAACAGGTGGAAATTATAGCCAATTAGCAAGACACCCCCAATAAAGGACTGGTTTTGCAGGTGGTGACCACAGACCACTTCTCAGTTCCTATGCTTCCTGGCTGATGTTTTGGTCACTTTTGAATGCTGGCGGTGCTTTCACTCTAGTGGTAGCATGAGACGGAGTCTACAACCCACACAAGTGGCTCAGGTAGTGCAGCTCATCCAGGATGGCACATCAATGCGAGCTGTGGCAAGAAGGTTTGCTGTGTCTGTCAGCGTAGTGTCCAGAGCATGGAGGCGCTACCAGGAGACAGGCCAGTACATCAGGAGACGTGGAGGAGGCCGTAGGAGGGCAACAACCCAGCAGCAGGACTGCTACCTCCGCCTTTGTGCAAGGAGGAGCAGGAGGAGCACTGCCAGAGCCCTGCAAAATGACCTCCAGCAGGCCACAAATGTGCATGTGTCTGCTCAAACGGTCAGAAACAGACTCCATGAGGGTGGTATGAGGGCCCGACGTCCACAGGTGGGGGTTGTGCTTACAGCCCAACACCGTGCAGGACGTTTGGCATTTGCCAGAGAACACAAAGATTGCAAATTCGCCACTGGCGCCCTGTGCTCTTCACAGATGAAAGCAGGTTCACACTGAGCACATGTGACAGACGTAACGTTGTGGAGAACGTTCTGCTGCCTGCAACATCCTCCAGCATGACAGGTTTGGCGGTGGGTCAGTCATGGTGTGGGGTGGCATTTCTTTGGAGGGCCGCACAGCCCTCCATGTGCTCGCCAGAGGTAGCCTGACTGCCATTAGGTACCGAGATGAGATCCTCAGACCCCTTGTGAGACCATATGCTGGTGCGGTTGGCCCTTGGTTCCTCCTAATGCAAGACAATGCTAGACCTCATGTGGCTGGAGTGTGTCAGCAGTTCCTGCAAGAGGAAGGCATTGATGCTATGGACTGGCCCGCCCGTTCCCCAGACCTGAATCCAATTGAG
Organism: Coregonus lavaretus; assembly: GCF_964263955.1. Classification (NCBI taxonomy): domain Eukaryota; kingdom Metazoa; phylum Chordata; class Actinopteri; order Salmoniformes; family Salmonidae; genus Coregonus; species Coregonus lavaretus. Next base: position 80,222 of record NW_028162410.1, on the reverse strand, counting down.
CACATCTGGGACATCGTGTCTCGCTCCATCCACCAACGCCACGTTGCACCACAGACTGTCCAGGAGTTGGCGGATGCTTTAGTCCAGGTCTGGGAGGAGATCCCTCAGGAGACCATCCGCCACCTCATCAGGAGCATGCCCAGGCGTTGTAGGGAGGTCATACAGGCACGTGGAGGCCACACACACTACTGAGCCTCATTTTGACTTGTTTTAAGGACATTACATCAAAGTTGGATCAGCCTGTAGTGTGGTTTTCCACTTTAATTTTGAGGGTGACTCCAAATCCAGACCTCCATGGGTTGATACATTTGATTTCCATTGATAATTTTTGTGTGATTTTGTTGTCAGCACATTCAACTATGTAAAGAAAAAAGTATTTAATAAGATTATTTCATTCATTCAGATCTAGGATGTGTTATTTTAGTGTTCCCTTTATTTTTTTGAGCAGTGTAGTTGTGCAGTTACAAAACATATTCATGCAGTACAATACATACAGTGATTAACTTTACAAATGTCTATTGCAACAGCTGCATATAGTGTAGTACAGTAAATTTGCAATTACAAAAATACAGTAGTATACTGTACGTGTTCTCTTCTCTGAATGTCCTTACTATGGTGGACACAGAAAATCGTCTCAAATTGGGTTGCACTCTAAGTCCTGTTTCCCTCATTGTCAGTCCATGGACAAGAACATGGTCTATGACTGTTGCTCGAAATTCATCAGATATTTCCACTCTTTGTCTTCCTCTTCGTCCTCCTCTTCCTCTTTCTTGCCCTCTTCCTCCTCTTCCTCCTCGTCGCCCACCTCGCATACGCACTCGTCCTCATCCTCTCACATTGTTTCTCCTTCCCACCTTCAACAACCTGTTTGCTCTCTGAACTGGCTTACATTGGTTGTGTCGCATCATTTGAAACAGGTTAAATCAATTTTGAGTGGTTGTGTTCAATCAGTGACATGTGTTCTCTATTTGTATTTGATTGTTGCCACTTGTGTTTACCAGTATGGATGACATGTGCATTAGAGTGCAGAATGTGTTTTGAGAATGAGAATGTGTTTAGAGTTTTGCTGAAAAGTCTAAGTGAGATCTGCAAATTGTGTTTTACCATGTGAAATGGTTTAAGGTATTGACAACAGACTGCATAATTAGCTAAATGAGTCCAGGCAACTGAGAACTTTGTTCAGCCAATGGGTTTTAGTGCTTTAGCAATTGAGAAAAACTGTAATCTGAGTTGTGATGTGGCCACAGGTTTTCTTATGCATTCATTGTCTCTCTGTTGGTTCCACTTCACTGCATTGTGTGTGTGTGTGTGTGTGTGCGTGTGTGTGTGTGTGTGTGTGTGTGTGTGTGTGTGTGTGTGTGTGTGTGTGTGTGAGGGCAGTTGTGTCTCAGTGTGTGTTTTAGCATTATTATTAATTCACTGTCTTTCTTATATCCTCTCTACTGTGTGTGTGTGTCTGTGAGCATGCATAGAATACAACACACAGACATCACGAGAGAGAGAGAGAGAGAGAGAGAGAGAGACTCAGTAGCAGGTGTTAATTGCTTGTTGTTGTGTTGTGTAGACTGTTTCTATGAGAGGCTAAATCTGCTCTGTTTTAGAGCTAATAATAGACAGGGCTAATTATGAGTCCTGCCACGCTACTGTAACCTGATCAACTGATAATGGTGCTTAGGCGACACACAGCCTACAGCCAATACAAACCCATCACAGGAGAAGGGAGGCCTAGATATCTGCTATAGATGTATTGCATCTAGCCTATGTTCTTTCTACCATTTAATCACATTTTCTTTGAATTGCTATCATATTTATGTATTATTAAACCCGGTAGATATTTCCTAAGATATGTATTGAGTCCTATAGTGTTGATATTAAATATGCCTATTGTTTATAGAAGCTTTCCTCACAAAGCTCCACTGATGGTTTCAATGGGATTAAATGAATATTGGCTTTGATTCTGTGACCATCCTCCACAGAGTGCTTTCGCTGTGATCTCTCTCTCACTGCCTCTCTCTTTGTTATCTTTCTCTCTCTCCGTCTCTCGCTCTCCCTCTCTCGCTCTCTCTGTCCCTCTCTCTGTCCCTCTCTCTGTCCCTCTCTCTCTCTCTCTCTCTCGCTCTCTCTCTCTCTCTCTGTCTCTCTCTCGCTCTCTCTCTGCTCTCTCTGCTCTCTCTGTCCTCCTCTCTCTCTCCTCTCTCTGTCCCTCTCTCTCTCCCTCTTTCTCTCTCTCGTTATGTTTAATGGACTGTTGTCCCAACCATGACCCTGTCTCTGTGCTGAAGGGTACAAGAGGACTGTCAGTCTTAACATAGTCTCCCATAGAGGACAAGTGTAAGATAATGTGGCTTTTGGCACGACTGCTTTACATATAGTAGGACGTTTTGTTTGAATACCAATTTCTTTGTGTAGAAAGGGCTGTTTTTATGGAGCACTGGCTTTCCTAGCATGGTTTGTTACGTGACCTAACAGATAGTTACTTTACTGTACCGTATATTATATACCCTCCTGTGCTGAGGGTTAATGTGAGCTAATATAACATCGCTGTCGGGTGAAAACCTCTTATCTCCAAAACCGAAACTTGTCAGGAAATTGAAAAAATGACCGTATTTCCCTTTAACGTTTCATACAATTATGAAACTTCAGAAGCTATTTTGAATAGAGTCACGATTTTCTTGGTCATAGAGTAATGAAATGTTCAGAGTACATTGAGGGGAGTTACTGCTTTCAATAAATGTACAAAAAAAAGAAAATTGGCAGAAGTTGAGTTACGAGTGTGTGATAGAAGTGTGTGTTAGCACAGGAGTGTTTTCTCTGACACTTCCTGTGCATCCTGTGTGTTATTATGTGTTATCAATATATTTATGAGGCATTATGAACCCCTCACAGACAGTGTTAGAGGGATAGCATGATATGCACTGGTGTCAGTAAAATATTTAACTGCTGAAATTGGTGTGTGACAGGGCATATGAGCATACAGTGGGGAAAAAAAGTATTTAGTCAGCCACCAATTGTGCAAGTTCTCCCACTTAAAAAGATGAGAGAGGCCTGTAATTTTCATCATAGGTACACGTCAACTATGACAGACAAATGGAGGAAAAAAAATCCGGAAAATCACATTGTAGGATTTTTTATGAATTTATTTGCAAATTATGGTGGAAAATAAGTATTTGGTCACCTACAAACAAGCAAGATTTCTTGCTCTCACAGACCTGTAACTTCTTCTTTAAGAGGCTCCTCTGTCCTCCACTCGTTACCTGTATTAATGGCACCTGTTTGAACTTGTTATCAGTATAAAAGACACCTGTCCACAAACTCAAACAGTCACACTCCATACTCCACTATGGCCAAGACCAAAGAGCTGTCAAAGGACACAAGAAACAAAATTGTAGACCTGCACCAGGCTGGGAAGACTGAATCTGCAATAGGTAAGCAGCTTGGTTTGAAGAAATCAACTGTGGGAGCAATTATTAGGAAATGAAAGACATACAAGACCACTGATAATCTCCCTTGATCTGGGGCTCCACGCAAGATCTCACCCCGTGGGGTCAAAATGATCACAAGAACGGTGAGGAAAAATCCCAGAACCACACGGGGGGACCTAGTGAATGACCTGCAGAGAGCTGGGACCAAAGTAACAAAGCCTACCATCAGTAACACAGTACGCCGCCAGGGACTCAAATCCTGTGTCCCCCTGCTGAAGCCAGTACATGTCCAGGCCCGTCTGAAGTTTGCTAGAGTGCATTTGGATGATCCAGAAGAGGATTGGGAGAATGTCATATGGTCAGATGAAACCAAAATATAACTTTTTGGTAAAAACTCAACTCGTCGTGTTTGGAGGACAAAGAATGCTGAGTTGCATCCAAAGAACACCATACCTACTATGAAGCATGGGGGTGGAAACATCATGCTTTGGGGCTGTTTTTCTGCAAAGGGACCAGGACGACTGATCCGTGTAAAGGAAAGAATGAATGGGGCCATGTATCGTGAGATTTTGAGTGAAAACCTCCTTCCATCAGCAAGGGCATTGCAGATGAAACGTGGCTGGGTCTTTCAGCATGACAATGATCCCAAACACACCGCCCGGGCAACGAAGGAGTGGCTTCGTAAGATGCATTCAAGGTCCTGGAGTGGCCTAGCCAGTCTCCAGATCTCAACCCCATAGAAAATCTTGGGAGGGAGTTGAAAGTCCGTGTTGCCCAGTGACAGCCCCAAAACATCACTGCTCTAGAGGAGATCTGCATGGAGGAATGGGCCAAAATACCAGCAACAGTGTGTGAAAACCTTGTGAAGACTTACAGAAAACGTTTGACCTGTGTCATTGCCAACAAAGGGTATATAACAAAGTATTGAGAAACTTTTGTTATTGACCAAATACTTATTTTCCACCATAATTTGCAAATAAATTCATAAAAAATCCTACAATGTGATTTTCTTGATTTATTTCCCTCATTTTGTCTGTCATAGTTGACGTGTACCTATGGTGAAAATTACAGGCCTCTCTCATATTTTTAAGTGGGAGAACTTGCACAATTGGTGGCTGACTAAATACTTTTTTTCCTCACTGTATATATGGCGTGTGAAATTAGCTGTGTGTTGCAGTGGGGTGTTGGGCTGAAGTGAACCATTCATGCTCATGGGTTAGGGTTTTTTCAATGTCTTCTCAAAGAAATGTGTCAATGTAAAAGGAAAAGATTGAAATGTTAAAGTCAGTAGTAAAAGTTACCTAAAATATTATGGTGATAGATGAAGTGAGAGACGGAGATCTTTTTCCTCTGATATTTTTGATGAACTGCCCAAGACAGCAAAGAGAATTCAGCTGGACACATATTGGAGTTTCTCACTTCTGTGGAATCAAATCTGTTTGAAACAAGTGAGAAGCTTCTAACTCTAATGTTGATTCATAAATGTTTTTTTATTCTTAGATATGGACATCCTGTTTAACATTTGGGCCTGATAAGCACCAGCCACATACAGTATGTGGAGCACATTTAGATCTCTCTCCCGCTACCACACTGTCCTGTTACTAACATTTACCTAAGTATGTCCATCCTATTCATACTAGCATACCACTTAGGATGCATGCCCAGTACATGGATTCATTCTATGTAGTATGCTACATTCAGCTTGGAACAGAGCCGTCCTCTGTCCTGGAAATGTTTACCTTTTCCCTATAACGTTTGCCTGCTGTCCTTCATGCTTGTGTTCAATGTGGGTATATTGTTGTGTTTCCTGAGTGTGTGTATGTATTGTTGTGTGTCTCTCTGTGTGTGTGTGTGTGTGTGTGTGTGTGTGTGTGTGTTTGTGCCCAGCGGTTCCAGGTCTGAGTGATGCGGCGCCTGTGTGTGAAAGATTCAGAGATGTCAAGTGAGCTCCTGAATAATGAACAGGACACGCATTCTGCTGTGAATATTTCATGCTGTGTGAAAGTGAGAAGAAATACTGGGCGGGGTTGGATATCTACGGACAACCATGAGAGAGAAGGAAAGGAAGAAGAGAGAGGAGGAAGATGAAAGATCGGAGGGAGAGAAGGGGTTAGGGAATGAGGGAGAGTGTACAGAAGAAGAGGGATGTGCGATGGAGAGAGGAGGTGGAGGAGTGTACAGAGTAGGGGGGTTAGAGGGAGAGGAGAGGAGGTTTGGCAGAGAGAGGGAGGGATGGAGCGAGAAGAGAGGTTTGACAGAGAGAGGGAGGGATGGAGCGAGAAGAGAGGTTTGACAGAGAGAGGGGGGAGGGATCGAGGGAGCGGAGAGGTGGTTTGACAGAGAGAGGGGGGAGGGATCGAGGGAGCGGAGAGGTGGTTTGACAGAGAGAGAGGGGGATGATGGAGAGGGGTGAAGAGAAACAGCCTTGTCACTTGTCAGGAGGCTAAACTGTTCCATCAGGCTGCAGTGAAGACGGGGAAGAGGAGAGAGAGAACAGGAGCAGTGGGAAGAGAGAGAGAGGGGGGAGAGAGGGGAGTGCATATCTTTATGTTTGTGATGCTACATTACCTCACTACTCAGCATCACGCTGGCACCCCCTGGAGAGATAGAGAGAAAGAGAAAGAACGAGAGGGAGGGAGGGAGGGAGAGAAGAAGCGCCGAAAGACAGACAGTGGAGGAGAAAATCTAGCCTAGTGTTTGCCCCCCGTGTGATAGTAGAGTAGATGTTTGCTGTGGCCCATTGGATACATGATTGTCTATGGATAGGAACAGTATACAGGATAGTGGTTACTGTGTATAGAGCTGTTCAGTGTAGTTAGGCTCTGGACTGGGCTGATGCTGCTAAAAGCCCAGAGTCACAACAATGACATAGGCCTCATACCTGACCATGACTGGAGTTATAAGCTGTAATAAGATGTTATTAGATATTATAAGACAACTGTGGAACTGTCCTCACAATGACTTGTTTTCACAATCCCGAAATTCATCTACGTCCCTTATGGGCCTGATTGTAATTCTACTTCCGCTGTGTGTCTGTGTGCCATTAATATTCCTAGCACTGCTCAGTGTTTGTAATGTGCTTGGGATGACAGTGGCAGGTCCTATCAGCCTGAAAACACAGTAATGTGTTGACATACAGCAGGTAACTCCAAAAATAACTGTTTGTTACCCTAGTGAGGAGAAAAGTTTCAGAAACGGGCCTCGCATCCCAAAGCTATTTGAAGGAAGGGAACTGTTGTTAATGAAAAACTATTCATATGATTGTGTCTTAATTACGTCTGGATGGTGTAGCGTGGCTGACTTAATTTCCTGGTGTCAGAGTTGAATAATGATAATTACTGCGGGAGTGGTCTGAGATGACGGAGGAGGCGTGACAGGAATACAGATCACACTGCAGCTAACTACAGCCCCTTAGGAAACCACACAGAGAACAACAAGCTTTGTAACAGGAAATATGGAATAGGATCTCAACTGCTTTTTCACACCATGGACAGAATGCTATTAAGCCTTTCCTTGAAGAACTGGTGGTTCATTATCTTGATGGAATAGAATCCTCTTTAGAGTCCTGTGTTCATTGACTTACTGTAGAGGGTCACATTCCTAAATGACCTCATTGTGTTAGTCAGGGATCAATCAGAATTCTGGCAGATTTCACAGGCAAATGGGACTTTCCTAATCAAAACCATTGATTTTAAAGATGACAGTATGCCTGTGGCTGGGGCTGTTGGGAGTGTGTAATTAGGTGGGAGGGTTAGGGGTTAAAGGTCATCACTGACACACCCCATAAGACATTTGACAGAAAGCAGGATAACATGTGATGTCATGGCAACTGAGTGGCTGGTCAGCTGGGTCTCGTTTTGGAGGTGTGTGTGAATGAGAGTGTGAGAGAGTTTCAAGTTTCAAGTTTTTGTCAGGAGGTGATGTGTACGCGGCGAGTGAAGTCAGACGCAGGACACAGAGAATCAGGTTGACTACTTTACTGAGCATTACGCACAAAACAAACGTCTCCAACACTGGAGGGAAAAACACCATATGCGTAATCCGAAGTAGTAGCTAGGCCGAACATCAACAAGACAATGAACAATAACACACAAAGCCCAAACGTAAAACAAGGGAACTTATATGCTACACAATCAACACTAATATGCAACAGGTGTACTAACTAGACAACACAAGACAAACACCGAAAACATCGATCGGCAGTAGCTAGTACTCCGGGGACGACGAATGCCGAAGCCTGCCCGAGCAAGGAGGAGGAGCAGCCTCGGCAGAATCCGTGACAGTTTTAATGTCACATGCACAAGTACAATGAAATGCTTTTCTTGCAAAACTCAAAACCCAACAACGCAATAATCAATAACAATAACAATGTATTACTAGAAAAAAACACACATGAAATAAGAATAGGAAATATGAAATACACAATAAAGTAAGTAAGTAAGCATACTATATACAGGAAATATTTAAAGTCAGTTTCAATACCATATTTACATGTGCAGGGATATTGGAGTGATGGAGGTAGATATGTATAGGGGTAAGGGGACTAGGCAACAGGATATAAGATAAGGGAGTTTTTCCTAGCCACCGTGCTTCTACATCTGCATTGCTTTCTGTTTGGGGTTTTAGGCTGGGTCTGTATAGCACTTTGTGACATCTGCTGATGTAAAAAAAAAATACATTTAATTTGATTTATAAATACATTTGATTTTATGAACAGAGTAGCAGCAGCTTGTATGTGAGTGGGTGTGTGGGTGTGTAGAGTCAGGATAAATGTATGTGCATATTATGTGTGAGTGAGAAAATGATGGAGTGAGTGTTTGTGTGTGTGTTGGAGTGACAGTGTGTGTGTGAGTGTGTAGGGCACTGTGAGTGTGCATAGCGACAGCGCAAAGATTGATATAAAAGGTTAATAAAGATACAAGGTTAACTCAGATAGTCCGTGTAGATATTTTGTTAGCTATTTATCAGTCGTATTGCTTGGGGATAGAAGCTGTTCAAGAGCCTGTTGGTGTCAGACTTGATGCAGCGGTACCTCTTGCCGTGCGGCAGCAGAGAAAATAGTGTCTTGGGTGGTTGGAGACTTTGACGATTTTTCCGGGCCTTCTTTTCACACCGCCTGATATAGAGGTCCTGGATGGTGATGGAGATTTTTTAGTGGACTATGAGATAAAACTGGGTTAATCACGAACATAGAGTTAGAATTCTTTGTTGCTAGGCAAATAACTTAATTGGGTCATTTCACTGTGTGTGTGTGGGTGAAGTGGGAATCTGACCTAGGGTCGAAAGGCTCGCTCTTACTTAAATCCATGGCTGTCCTACTTTATCAGAGACTGAAACCAGACTGTGGCCTTTTGCCTCTCTCCTCAAACAAAGTGGAAATAGCGGCCAGGGTTGGACAGAGTTCAGACTAAACCTTTGTCTCTCCTGGGCTATTTTCTTGATTGATTACAGCAAGATGGGGTGGGGTTTGTGTATGTTTGAAAGATTTAAGTATGGACCTGTCATGTTCAACAATCAGTCTTCAGGTCAAGCCCGGGAGAGCCGGGGTTGAACAGAGTTTAAACTAAACATGAGTGTTTTTGCAAGATAAGGGATTGATTGATTGTATTACTATTGATTCTGAACTGAATGAAAGTCTAATTTAGCCGCCATCATAGACAAAGGAAGTGGGCGGAGCGATAAAGAGCGGGAAACTGAAGAGGGAGGGATTTTAGTGTGTGAAGGAGACTATATAGCTAGGGAAGAGAGAGCGAGAGGGGGCCTAATCTGAAGATTAGCCTGGAAATTGTTGAAATTGTAATAAAGTCATTCTTGATTCTACAAAAACTCTGGAAGAACTTTGATTTTTGATAAAGTATAGTGATTTTTTTCCACAACAATGGCAGGGAACTTGGCCTCAGTGATGTACTGGGCTGTCCACACAACCCTCTGTAGAGAGAGAGAGAGGGGGGGAGAGTGTCAGGGTTGAGTGTAGAGGGAACGTGGAATCACACGCAGGACACAGAGATTCGAAAACAGATATCTTTAGTGAAGTCCGTAGTACAAGCCAACACGGCAACAGGCCATAGGCGAAAACAAACGCACACCGGACTGTCCAAAGTAAGTACGCACAACGTGCAGGACTCTCTAAGCAAAACGAATACAGAGAGCACAAAACAGAGGACCAACAACAACACGTGACATCGAACAATTACACACAACACCTGACCAAACACAAGAGAACTAAATAGGGTGCCTAATGAACACTTAACAATAAACAGGTGTAACAAACAGACAAAACCAATCAAACATGAAACATCGAATGGTGGCAGCTAGTACTCCAGAGACGACGACCGCCGAAGCCTGCCCGAACAAGGAGAAGGAGCCGCCTCGGCCGAAACCGTGACAGTACCCCCCCCCCCTTGACGCGCGGCTCCAGCCGTGCGCCGCCCCCGGCCTCGGGGACGACCAGGAGGACGCGGAGCAGGGCGCGTAGGATGACCACGATGGAACTCGGTCAGAAGAGACGGGTCTAGAATGTCCCTCCTCGGCACCCAGCACCGCTCCTCCGGGCCGTACCCCTCCCACTCCACGAGATATTGGAGACCCCCCATCCGGCGTCTCGAATCTAGGATGGCCCGAACAGTGTACGCCGGAGCCCCCTCGATGTCCAACGGGGGCGGAGGAGTCTCTTCTATCTCAAAGTCCTGGAGTGGACCAGCTACCACCGGCCTGAGGAGAGACACATGGAACGAGGGGTTAATATTTTTGTAATCAATGGGCAGTTGTAACCTGTAACACACCTCGTTCAATCTCCTCAGGACTTTAAAAGGCCCCACAAACCGCCGACCCAGCTTCCGGCAGGGCAGGCGGAGGGGCAGGTTTCTGGTTGAGAGCCAGACTCGATCTCCAGGTGCGTACACTGGCCCCTCACTGCGGTGGAGGTCGGCGCTCGTCTTCTGTCGACGGATGGCTCGCTGCAGATGGACGTGTGCAGCGTTCCACGTCTCCTCCGAGCGCCGCACCCACTCATCCACCGCAGGTGCCTCGATCTGGCTCTCATGCCAAGGTGCCAGAACCGGCTGGTACCCTAACACACACTGGAAAGGTTTGTTTAGTGGAGGAGTGGCTGAGAGAGTTCTGTGCCATCTCGGCCCAGGGCACATATCTCGCCCACTCATCCGGCCGGCCCTGGCAATATGACCTCAGAAACCTACCCACATCCTGGTTGACACGTTCGACCTGCCCATTACTCTCCGGGTGGTAACCCGAGGTAAGGCTCACCGAAACCCCCAACCGTTCCATAAACGCTCTCCAGACGCTGGAGGTAAACTGGGGGCCTCGATCAGACACTATATCCTCGGGTACCCCGTAATGCCGGAAGACGTGAGTAAATAGAGCCTCAGCGGTCTGTAGGGCAGTAGGAAGACCCGGCATGGGAAGGAGACGACAGGCCTTCGAGAACCGATCCACAACGACCAGGATGGTGGTATTCCCCTGTGAGGAGGGAAGGTCGGTAACAAAATCCATCGAGAGGTGAGACCAGGGTCGTTGTGGAACGGGCAGGGGTTGTAACTTACCCCTGGGAAAGTGTCTGGGCGCCTTACACTGGGCACACACTGAGCAGGAGGAGACATAAATCCTCACATCCCTGGCTAACGTTGGCCACCAGTACTTAGTACTAAGGCAGTGCACCGTCCGGCCAATACCTGGATGTCCAGAGGAGGGTGACGTGTGAGCCCAATAAATAAGCCGATCCCGGACCTCGAGCGGGACATACGTCCGACCCACCGGACACTGTGGAGGGCTAGGGTCGGTGCGTAATGCCCGCTCGATCTCCGCATCGACCTCCCATACCACCGGTGCAACCAGACAAGACTTAGGTAGTATGGGAGTGGGCTCCACGCACCTCTCCTCTGTGTCATACCGCCGAGACAGGGCATCTGCCTTCCCGTTCTGGGACCCAGGGATGTAAGTGATCTTAAACACGAACCGGGCTAGAAACATAGTCCACCGAGCCTGGCGAGGATTTAGTCTCCTAGCTGCCCGAATGTATTCCAGGTTACGGTGGTCAGTCAGAATGAGAAAAGGGTGTTGAGCCCCCTCAAGCCAATGCCTCCACACCTTTAGGGCCTGTACCACGGCTAACAGCTCCCTGTCCCTTACGTCATAATTCCGCTCCGCCGGACTGAGCTTTTTCGAATAAAAAGCACAGGGGCGGAGTTTAGGTGGTGTGCCGGACCGTTGTGAAAGAACAGCCCCGATACCAGCTTCAGACGCGTCCACCTCCACTTGGAATGGTAAAGTGGGATCCGGGTGCGCCAGCACTGGAGCCGAGGTAAACAGGTCCTTCAGTCTCCCAAAAGCCCTGTCCGCCTCAGCTGACCACCGCAAGCGCACTGGACCCCCCTTCAGAAGGGACGTTATGGGAGCTGCCACCTGTCCAAAACCCCGGATAAACCTCCGGTAGTAATTCGCAAAACCCAAGAACTGCTGCACCTCTTTAACCGTGGTTGGGGTTTGCCAATTACGCACGGCTGACACACGGTCAACCTCCATCCTCACCCCTGACGCAGACAACTGATAACCCAAAAAGGAGACAGACTCCTGGAAGAACAGACATTTCTCGGCTTTGACATACAGGTCATGCTCCAACAATCTCCTCAATACTCTGCGCACCAGGGCTACATGCTCGACCCGGGTAGAACTGTACACCAGAATATCGTCGATGTACACCACTACTCCCTGCGCCTGCATGTCCCGGAAAATCTCATCTACAAAGGATTGGAAGACTGATGGAGCATTCATTAACCCGTATGGCATGACGAGATACTCGTAATGACCGGAGGTAGTACTAAATGCTGTCTTCCATTCATCGCCCTCTCTAATGCGCACCAAGTTATATGCGCTCCTGAGGTCCAATTTTGTGAAGAACCGTGCCCCGTGTAATGACTCCGTCATAGTCGCAATCAGCGGGAGCGGATAACTATATTTCACAGTCACCTGATTTAGACCGCGGTAATCAATACACGGGCGCAAACCTCCATCCTTTTTCTTCACAAAAAAGAAGCTCGAGGACGCGGGTGAAGTGGAGGGCCGTATGTATCCCTGTCTCAGAGACTCGGCAATGTATGTCTCCATTGCCCTCTTCTCCTCCTGTGACAACGGATACACATGGCTCCGCGGGAGCGCAGCTCCTGCCTGGAGGTCTATCGCACAATCCCCCTGTCTATGAGGCGGCAACCGTGCCGCTCTTGTCTTGCTAAACACGAGTGCCAAATCCTCATACTCAGGTGGAATGTGCAGTGCGGGCATCTGGTTCGGACTCTCCACCGAGGTCGCCCCTACGGAAACACCCAGACATAGCCCCTCACACTGAGCAGACCACCCTTTAAGAGCCTTCTCTTGCCACGAAATAGTAGGATCATGGGTAATCAACCAGGGAAGCCCCAGTACCACCGGATACGCAGGAGAGTCGATCAGATAGAGCTGTATCGTCTCCTCATGACCCCCCTGCGTCTCCATCCTAAGTGGCGCTGTGACCTCCCTAATCAACCCGGATCCTAACGGACGACTATCTAGGGCATGTACAGGGAAAGGATTGTTAACCGGAAGGAGGGGAATCCCTAACTCTACACAGAATTTGCGATCTACAAAATTCCCAGCTGCGCCTGAATCTACTAGCGCCTTATGCTGGGAACGAGGTGCAACCTGTGGAAAACAAACAGGTATAGTTATGTGTACGACAGAAAGCTCTGGGTAAGTGGGGCGCCTACTCACCTGGGAGGACTCCCCAATGTGTGGTCTACCGTCTCCTCCACCAGGGGACCCTCCCCAGCACCTAGCCGCAGTGTGCCCTCCACGGCCACAGTTGGTGCAGGGGACGGCCCCCCTCGGGCTCCTTCTTCTCCCTCCTCTAGCGCCAGCACCTCCAAGCTCCATCGGGCTCGGCTCGGAGGCGCTGCAGGGTGGAATGGACGACCCCCACCTGGGACGTCCGCGGGTAGAGAGCAGGGTGTCCAGCCGAATGGCCATGTCAACCAACTGGTCAAATGAGAGTGTAGTATCCCTGCACGCCAACTCTCTGCGGACGTCCTCCCGGAGGCTGCAGCGGAAGTGGTCTATGAGTGCCCGCTCATTCCACCCTGCATCTGCCGCTAGAGTCCGGAACTCCAGTGCAAACTCCTGAGCGCTCCTCATCCCCTGACGGAGGTAGAATAGACGCTCCCCCGCCGCCTTCCCCTCTGGTGGATGGTCGAACACTGCACGGAAGCGGCGGGAGAACTCCGCATAGGTGATAGTAGCGGCGTCTATTCTCCTCCATTCGGCGTTGGCCCACTCCAACGCCTTGCCGGTGAGACAGGAGATGAGGGCGGAAACGCTCTCGTGTCCCGAGGGTCGAACCCGGCAGCGGTGCCGTCGTACGCCCTCGGGAGCGAGAGCCGAAACCCACTGGGTTCCGGTAGTTGGACGGGCGGGCTGACCGATGGTGATGGTGCGGTAGGTGGGGGTGTGGGTACCCCGCTGGTCTCCCATCGATGGAGGGTGTTCATCACTCGGTCCAGGGCGTGCCCGATTTGGTTGATTCTATCCTCTTGACCACGAAGGCGCTCCTCCATGATCTCGGTGGGTGCGGGTGCTCCTGCTGATTCCATATTGATGGTGTGTAATTCTGTCAGGGTTGAGTGTAGAGGGAACGTGGAATCACACGCAGGACACAGAGATTCGAAAACAGATGTCTTTAGTGAAGTCCGTAGTACAAGCCAACACGGCAACAGGCCATAGGCGAAAACAAACGCACACCGGACTGTCCAAAGTAAGTACGCACAACGTGCAGGACTCTCTAAGCAAAGCGAATACAGAGAGCACAAAACAGAGGACCAACAACAACACGTGACATCGAACAATTACACACAACACCTGACCAAACACAAGATAACTAAATAGGGTGCCTAATGAACACTTAACAATAAACAGGTGTAACAAACAGACAAAACCAATCAAACATGAAACATTGAACGGTGGCAGCTAGTACTCCGGAGACGACGACCGCCGAAGCCTGCCCGAACAAGGAGAAGGAGCCGCCTCGGCCGAAACCGTGACAGAGAGAGAGAGAGGGGGAGGGGGAGAGAGAGAGAGGGGGAAGGGGGGAGGGGGAGCTATAAAGACTGAAACGCTTAATGTACTGCTGTGTACATGTGTGCGTGGTTGTCTCTGTGTGGGCGGAAATAGGACATCAGTAACAATGTATTTCTGATTGTGTTGTTCTAATGCTATCTTAAGCTGCAATGGTTTGATTGAAAAACATTGATTTAAGCTGCTTTACTGAACTGCTCTCTTTTTCTTCCCCAGGGTTTAGCAGAGGGTAGATGGGATCCTGTCTCTAACTGGGAGAGTCCTCCGTCCCTCCATCCAACTATCCTTCTTCTCATCCCTCCGTCCTGTCCTGGTCTGGTCTGGTCTGGTGTGCAGCCTGAGGGAGCTGTGGTTCTGATGAGAACTCTCAGAGGTAGAGCCAGAGAGAGGAGCACACAGGGCCTGCTATGGCCAGCGGTACGTACTGTAACACTGACTACTACACCTTCACTAATATGTCAACTACATCTCTGGTCTCTTCTCCTTCCTCCTCCTAACCCTCCTGTTTCTCCTGTCCTCTGCAGCAGCAGATGGTGTAGGGAGCCTGAGGAGCCTGGGGGCGGAGCAGCACCTCAGTGTCCATGACCACGTGGTGAACGACCACGGAGCCTGGGCCACCGCCATGAACAACCTGGGCATCGTACCCATGGGCCTCAGCGGGCAGCAGCTGGTCTCAGGTAGGGCATTAGGCCTCCTTCTCACCCCTTCTCATCATCCTCACCCTCCTCCCTTATCCCCCTTTCCTCTGCTAACAAACTCTTCATTCTAATTTCTCAATATTGTCGAGGCCATAAGAATGGAAAGAGTCCCCATGGACTATGTTTTGAAACGTTTGAGAAGATCGTAAAGGCATCAGGTGAACTGGGCACTTCCATCAAGAGCCCCTATGGTGGCATCCTACTACTCTTTCACCTCCACAACTCCACCTACTCAGGGCAGGCCAGTCAATGATTACCCTAAAACTAGATAGATACTTTAGCCTATACCCCTGTGGCAGGGAATCCAGAATGCAGCATGCTCTGCCAAAACCAGCGCTGCCAATCCCTTTACTGGGCAGCAGAAGTGTTATTCTATGTAAAACTGTGTTCTAGTCTGGGGGATAGTTTGAGGAGGTTTGTGTGCTGAGACAGAATTCTGGTGCATACAATCCCCTTTGTTTTCTTATAATACAATATTCACCTTTATACAGGTTAGACCTAAGGACTTAAGATAGGACCTTAAGATTGTGTGTATATCACAAGTCAACTCCCACAGCCTCTACCATTTGTCTTTTGACAATCAGCACCAATAATCACAACAATTCAGATTCAGTTGACAATTCCTTAGTCAATAGCCCAATGTCATGGTTCTAATTGTTGTGTCCCCATCAGCAGCTAGATACGACATTATTAAGTAGACGTTGTTCCTTCCCCGCAGAGAGACTGACTGAGGATAGGAACAATACAAAGAAAATCTCCCTGCTCTCTTTTCTAATGGCCTGACTACATGTCTGTCTCTCCGCTGATGCTAATAGGGTGTGTGTGTGCATCCAATTGTTTTTATCATTTTGACAGCGTAGCCAGCGAGGATAGAGAGAAATCCGGCTGATTTAAAAATTCATGAGCAGGTTTCAGATCATGCATATTTATGTAATTGTCATAAGTAGGCATGGAAGGTCATTTGAATTGTATATTTAGTGTTGAGAGGTCTGGGAAATCAGTCCTGACTGAGCTTCAGGATGATTAGCTGAGCTTAATAGATTCTTGCTGGGAAAAAATTCCTCAGGTTCTTTTCACTGGATGATGTTTTGGCCTACACATATGTACAACCTCACACATGTACAACCCCACACATGCACACAGGGTTTGGGCACTTCAAAGAGGACCCAGTCACACTAAGGCCTTTGAGAACTAACAGATTCTTCCAGACCAATAACATTATTATTATGTATAAAGTGGATAGGACTGGAAGACAGTGATTCGCACGCACGCAAATACACACACACAGACACACTGTGAGAACTAGCCGAGTGAGGTTCTTTCAGACCATTAAGACTGTTACAACAGCTAAGGAGGACAGGGCTGGAAAAACACTCAGCTTGAAAATGTCACCAACATCTGGTTCTAATAAATATGTACGTTTTGCTCTCAGTCCTCTCTAATGTTATTCAAGTCTATAACAAAATAAACCACTCTATGGACTGTTATATGGAATATATGTCATACTATAAATGTTGGGAACGTATAGTCTGGGCCTCTGTCATGATCCCTAGTGAGTCTGTGGTTGAAATGTAACCACACTGATCTCACTGCTATTATGTTTTCAGTTATGGATTTATATTAAAAACGCAAAGTTCCTTCAAATGTACAGGTGCTTTACCATTTTATTTATTTACCATTAACAAAATCATTTTCTATAAGGATTTGGATAGTTCCACTGTGTTCAGTACCTATATGTAGCAGCATCGTTGCGCTCTTAGATGTCATTGTGAGAGCTGCATTGTGAGGTTCATTAAATGAGCACAGAAGGAGATTTGGAGGCTGAGTTTGTGTAATCCCTGAATAACTGAATACATGGATTTAACTCAGGAAAGCTGAGAGTTGTATGGAGAAAATCTATTGTAATATGAAGCCGTGTATATAGGACTATTATTTCACTGGGGGGGAAAAGATCACTGCATTAACCTCTTAAGGATCGGACCCTTTTTTCAATTTTCAACTAAAATGACATACCCAAATCTAACTGCCTGTAGCTCAGGACCTGAAGCAAGGATATGCATATCCTTGATACCATTTGAAAGGAAACACTTTGAAGTTTGTGGAAATGTGAAATTAATATAGGAGAATATAACACATTAGATTTAGTAAAAGATAATACAAACCAAAAAACATGCCATTTTTTTTCTTCCATCATCTTTGAAATGCAAGGGAAAGGCCACAATATAATATTGCAGTTTAGGCGCAATCTAGATTTTGGCCACTAGATGGCAGCAGTGTGTGTCCAAAGTTTCAGATTGATCCAGTGAAGCATTGCAATACTGGACTATTTTGTATCAAGTCTGCCCAAATGTGCCAAATTGATCAATTGATACATTTTCAAGTACAAAACTATAGAGAACATACAAAAATGATATGGTAATACAAAATGTAAGTTTACACACTCCCAGGAATGTCAGACATGATGGATCATTAGCTTATACACTAACTTTCACACATCTAGATGGCCGGGCGGGGTGGGTGTGGAGCCAGAGACAGCAGGGGTTCAAACTGTAGAACACAGTTCCTACATTTGAATATAAAAATTGATTTTATCAAACAAAACTATGCTACATTTTATCTCTGGGACCCTTAGGATGACAAATCAGGGCAAGATTACTGAATGTAAGTACATTCTTTACCTTCAGAGGTGAATGTATCAAACCAGTTGCCATGATACGTTTTTTGTTGTTGTGCACTCTCCTCAAACAATAGCATGGTATGTTTTCACTGTAATAGCTACTGTAAATTGGACAGTGCAGTTAGATTAACAAGAATGTAAGCTTTCTGCCCATATAGGACATGTCTATGTCCTGGAACGTTTACAGTTACTTACAACAGTCATGCTAATCACATTTGCGCACATTAGGTCAACCGTCCCGCAAGTCAAGGCAGAGTTTGACTGGTTGATTTGATTGGTTTCAGCTATCCAACCCTCTCAGATCTGGGATTACTTCAGGAATGGAGGGAAGGAAAGAAGCAGAGCGGCCCATCGTCACTGTAGTTCCATTGGGTCAGTACTGTACAGTCCTTCTCCTCCTTAATGAGCTGAGAGACAGCAGGGACGTCTGGACAGCTGGACTGGATCCGCCCTCCTCAGAGCCAAGGAAAAGACAGATTAATACTGATATCCTCCTGGAGCACAGACCTCAGCTCCAAGAGAGAGAGAGAGAGAGAGAGAGAACTGAAATAAGAGCGAGAAAAGAGAGAGGGAAAGAGAGACTGGGGGAGAGAGAGGGAAGGGAAAGAGAAGAGAGTGAGGGAGAAGAGGAGGAGAAAGATAATGGGGGTTATAGAGTATGTAATGGATGATGTCTCACCTTCACTGTAATTACGAGCAGCTGTTTCCTGAGGGGAGATCCAGAGCCCAGCGAACCAGCGTCCAGCCGTACACACAAACCTGCAGAGTAGAGGGTGAGAACAGAGGGAGGGAGGGAGGGAGAGAGGGAGAGAGGGAGGGAGGAGAGGAAAAGAAAGAGAGAAATTAAACAATGACAAATAAACAAAGTGTGAACTCTCTCCCCCTGGCAGACGTAACAGAGGAGCCGGGGAAGTGAACTCTCTCCCACTGGCAGACGTAACAGAGGGGCCGGGGAGGTGAACTATCTCCCCCTGGCAAACGTAACAGAGGGGCCGGGGAGATGAACTCTCTCCCCCTGGCAAACGTAACAGAGGGGCCGGGGAGTTGAACTCTCTCCCCCAGCAGGGAGGGGAACTCTCTCCCCCGGCAGGGAGGTGAACTCTCTCCCCCGGCAGACGTAACAGAGGGGCCGGGGAGGTGAACTCTCTCCCCCTTGCAGACGTAACAGAGGGGCCGGGAAGGTGAACTATCTCCCCCAGCAGACGTAACAGAGGGGCTGGGGAGGTGAACTCTCTCCCCTGGCAGGGAGGTGAACTCTCTCCCCCTGGCAGACGTAACAGAGGGGCCAGGGAGATGAACTCTCTCCCACTGGCAGACGTAACAGAGCGTGGCCAGGGCCAATGAGGAAAACTAACGGCCTTGAATTATTTTCACCAGGAGGGTAAAAGAAAAGTGCAGAAGAAAGCGAGGAAAAGAGAAACAGCATTAGTGGATGATGAATGTGGGGAGAGGAGACGTCATTTACCTGTTCAGATCATCACAGTGAACATTTTAATGAGTTTTCCACAGATCCACACAATCTCAGATTATTCATGATTGTGACTCAGGATATTTATGTGAGATAATCTTCCAGATATATTTTCTCTCTCTCTCTCTCTTCTCTCTCCAGCCTCAATGATTTGCAGCTCCTCTTAAAAACTCCTTCTCTGTAATAAAACACACTTGGCTTCGCAACACTAGACGCTTTCTCTTCGAGGCTTCGCCAGACACAGCCAGTAGAAGTGATTCTTTGCTTTGCAGCCTCTTAGGATAGTAGAGACATATTGAGCACTGGAATCTTTCTGACAGCATCACATAGAATCAGTCTCCCTCCTACACATGCGCTCTTCACACTCACCTTTGCTGACAAACTCATATCTGCAGTGAGGACTTGATTGATGATTTCATAAATATGAAGTTGCGATTCTACATTCTAATATTTATATCTGTATCCTCACAGTAGTGACAGGCTTGTGTGACAGCTTCAGTCAGATTGGATTCTACTCTAAGGTAGATCAGTGTCTGTTCTCTCTCTCAGACCCTGTGTGATTGTATAGGGCCTGAGACAAGCAGCCAGGGAGATTTCTGTCTTGTCCATTCTCCCAGTCTCATCATGTTCAGTTCTGAAGATATTAATAAGTACATCTCTCTCGCTCTCTCTCTCTCTCTCTCTCTCTCTCCTCTCTCTCCCCTTCATACTTTACCTGTATCCAAGCCTTTAAACCAGGGCTGGGTCTCATTGCTCCTCTCCTCTCCTCTCAACTCTCTCTCCCCCCTCCCCTCCTCCTCCCCTCTCGTCCTCTCCTCTCCTCCAGACTAACTCTTCTTCTCCTATCTCTCTCCTCC
Organism: Coregonus lavaretus; assembly: GCF_964263955.1. NCBI lineage: Eukaryota > Metazoa > Chordata > Actinopteri > Salmoniformes > Salmonidae > Coregonus > Coregonus lavaretus. The sequence goes on along the minus strand of NW_028162410.1, from coordinate 59,985 downwards.
AGATTCTATCTGTATCCAGGGTTTTGATCCAGGGCTGGGTCTCCTAGCTCCCATCAACCCCATGATGGCAGGTATCAGCCTGGTCCCTCCTCCGCCTGGTCCCCCCGTCATCAAGGAGATCATCCACTGCCAGAGCTGCACCCTGTTCCCCCAGAACCCCAGTAAGACTCACACACACCAACACACACCCTGTCTTGTACAACTAACGTTGTGGGGACACACAAATCCTAACCCCTAACCCTAAACCTAACCTGTACCCTTACCCTTACCCTTACTCTAACCCTAACCTTAACCCTAAACTCCCTAGAAATAGCATTTGACCTTGTGGGGACTAAGAAAATGTCCCTAGTTGGTCAAATGTTTGTTTGTCTGCTATTCTTGTATAGTTAAACACGTCCACCCATGCGCACACACACACACACACACACACACACACACACACACACACACACACACACACACACACACACACACACAAACACAAACACACACACATACAAATACACACACACACACACACATACATACAGTGGGGAAAAAAAGTATTTAGTCAACCACCAATTGTGCAAGTTCTCCCACTTAAAAAGATGAGAGTGGCCTGTAATTTTCATCATAGGTACACGTCAACTATGACAGACAAAATGAGAAAAAAAAATCCAGAAAATCACATTGTAGGATTTGTAATGAATTTATTTGCAAATTATGGTGGAAAATAAGTATTTGGTCAATAACAAAAGTTTCTCAATACTTTGTTATATACCCTTTGTTGACAATGACACAGGTCAAATGTTTTCTGTAAGTCTTCACAAGGTTTTCACACACTGTTGCTGGTATTTTGGCCCATTCCTCCATGCAGATCTCCTCTAGAGCAGTGATGTTTTGGGGCTGTCGCTGGGCAACACAGACTTTCAACTCCCTCCAAAGATTTTCTATGGGGTTGAGATCTGGAGACTGGCTAGGCCACTCCAGGACCTTGAAATGCTTCTTACGAAGCCACTCCTTCGTTGCCCGGGCGGTGTGTTTGGGATCATTGTCATGCTGAAAGACCCAGCCATGTTTCATCTTCAATGCCCTTGCTGATGGAAGGAGGTTTTCACTCAAAATCTCATGATACATGGCCCCATTCATTATTTCCTTTACACGGATCAGTCGTCCTGGTCCCTTTGCAGAAAAACAGCCCCAAAGCATGATGTTTCCACCCCCATGCTTCACAGTAGGTATGGTGTTCTTTGGATGCAACTCAGCATTCTATGTCCTCCAAACACGACGAGTTGAGTTTTTACCAAAAAGTTATATTTTGGTTTCATCTGACCATATGACATTCTCCCAATCCTCTTCTGGATCATCCAAATGCACTCTAGCAAACTTCAGATGGGCCTGGACAAGCAGGGGGACACGTCTGGCAGTGCAGGATTTGAGTACCTGGCGGCATAGTGTGTTACTGATGGTAGGCTTTGTTACTTTGGTCCCAGCTCTCTGCAGGTCATTCACTAGGTCCCCCCGTGTGGTTCTGGGATTTTTGCTCACCGTTCTTGTGATCATTTTGACCCCACGGGGTGAGATCTTGCGTGGAGCCCCAGATCGAGGGAGATTATCAGTGGTCTTGTATGTCTTCCATTTCCTAATAATTGCTCCCACAGTTGATTTCTTCAAACCAAGCTGCTTACCTATTGCAGATTCAGTCTTCCCAGCCTGGTGCAGGTCTACAATTTTGTTTATGGTGTCCTTTGACAGCTCTTTGGTCTTGGCCATAGTGGAGTTTGGAGTGTGACTGTTTGAGGTTGTGGACAGGTGTCTTTTATACTGATAACAAGTTCAAACAGGTGCCATTAATACAGGTAACGAATGGAGGACAGAGGAGCCTCTTAAAGAAGAAGTTACAGGTCTGTGAGAGCCAGAAATCTTGCTTGTTTGTAGGTGACCAAATACTTATTTTCCACCATAATTTGCAAATAAATTCATAAAAAATCCTACAATGTGATTTTCTGTATTTTCTTTTCTGAATTTGTCTGTCATAGTTGACATGTACCTATGATGAAAATTACGGGCCTCTCTCATCTTTTTAAGTGGGAGAACTTGCACAATTGGTGGCTGACTAAATACTTTTTTCCCCCACTGTACAAATACACACACACACACACACACACACACACACACACACACACACTTGCATGCTTTTCTATCCTTTCCATCTAAATTAATATAAATACGTTCATAAATGGACTGTGGTCACAAGAATTGTCACCAGATGTGACCTGAGCATGCATGTTGTTCCAGACCTGCCTCCTCCGTCAACGCGGGAGCGGCCCCCAGGGTGTAAGACAGTGTTTGTCGGGGGTCTGCCGGAGAACGCCAGCGAGGAGATCATCAGGGAGGTGTTTGATCAGTGTGGTGAGATCATCGCCATCAGGAAGAGCAAGAAGAACTTCTGTCACATCCGCTTCAGTGAGGAGTTCATGGTGGACAAGTCCCTATACCTCTCCGGTCAGTACTATACTATACTATACTATACTATACTATACTATACTATACTATACTATACTTTACTTTACTTTACTATACAAATACTATACTACGCAAATGCTATACTATACACACAAGATACAAATGAGATGCTCTACGTCTCTGGTCAGTGGTCAGCATAACTATGTATTTGCAGCAGTTTTTAAGTATTCCTTTTTAATAGAATATGTATTAATGATATGAACACTGTAGAGGAGTAAAAACAGTGACCTTGTGTCACTTAAAGCCGTTACGCCAAGACAGGAGCAGAAATAGACTGTAGCTATGCAGGCTGGAGGTGTGCCTATTGATGAGGAGGAATAGATGAATATTTTAGCATTATGAATAGTTGAAAATGTAAAGTTTGTCCTTTTGGTTTGCTAATGATCTTTGTGGTGGTACGTGGGGTATAGAATGTAGGCATTTGTAATACTGTATACTTTGAGTGTATGAGTTTACATGACTGTATATACAGTGGCTTGCGAAAGTATTCACCCCTCTTGGCATTTTTCCTATTTTGTTGCCTTACAACCTGGAATTAAAATTGATTTTTTTGGGGTTTGTATCATTTGATTTACACAACATGCCTATCACTTTGAAGATGCAAAATATTTTTTCTTGTGAAACAAACAAAAAATAAGACAAAAAACTGAAAACTTGAGCATACATTACTATTCACCCCCCCAAAGTCAATACTTTGTAGAGCCACCTTTTGCAGCAATTACAGCTGCAAGTCTCTTGGGGTATGTCTCTATAAGCTTGGCACATCTAGTCACTGGGATTTTTGCCCATTCTTCAAGGCAAATCTGCTCCAGCTCCTTCAAGTTGGATGGGTTCCGCTGGTGTACAGCAATCTTTAAGTCATACCACAGATTCTCAATTGGATTGAGGTCTGGGCTTTGACCAGGCCATTCCAAGACATTGAAATGTTTCCCCTTAAACCACTTGAGTGTTGCTTTAGCAGTATGCTTAGGGTCATTGTCCTTCTGGAAGGTGAACCTCCGTCCCAGTTTCAAATCTCTGGAAGACTGAAACAGGTTTCCCTCAAGAATTTCCCTGTATTTAGCGCCATCCATCATTCCTTCAATTCTGACCAGTTTCCCAGTCCCTGCCGATGAAAAACATACCCACAGCATGATGCTGCCACCACCATCCTTCACTTTGGGGATGGTGTTCTCGGGGTGATGAGAGGTATTGGGTTTGCGCCAGACATAGCGCTTTCCTTGATGGCCAAAAAGCTCAATTCTAGTGTCATCTGACCAGAGTACCTTCTTCCATATATTTGGGGAGTCTCCCACATGCCTTTTGGTGAACACCAAACGTGTTTTCTTATTTGTTTCTTTACGCAATGGCTTTTTTTGGTCACTTCAGTAAAGCCCAGCTCTGTGGAGTGTACGGTGGTCCTACAGACAGATACTCCAATCTCCACTGTGGAGCTTTGCAGCTCCTTCAGGGTTATCTTTGGTCTCTTTGTTGCCTCTCTGATTAATGCCCTCCTTGCCTGGTCTGTGAGTTTTGGTGGGCGGCTCTCTCTTGGCAGGTTTTGGTGCCATATTCTTTCCATTTTTAAATAATGGATTTAATGGTGCTCCGTGGGATGTTCAAAGTTTCGGATATTTTTTTATAACCCAACTCTGATCTGTTTGATGAGCTCCTTGGTCTTCATGGTGCCGCTTGCTTGGTGGTGCCCCTTGCTTAGTGGTGTTGCAGTCTCTGGGGTCTTTCAGAACAGGTGTATGTATACTGAGATCATGTGACAGATCATGTGACACTTAGATTGCACACAGGTGGACTTTATTTAACTAATTATGTGACTTCTGAAGGTAATTGGTTGCACCAGATCTTATTTAGGGGCTTCATAGCAAAGGGGGTGAATACATATGCACGCACCACTTTTCCGTTAATTATTTTTTAGAATTTCTTGAAACAAGTTATTTTTTTCATTTCACTTCACCAATTTGGACTATTTTGTGTATGTCCATTACATGAAATCCAAATAAAAATCCATTTAAATTACAGGTTGTAATGCAACAAAATAGGAAAAACGCCAAGGGGGATGAATACGTTTACAAGGCACTGTATCAGTTGTCCACAGTATGTATGTTTGTGTCTGTGTACGTGTACGTGTTTTGAATGTCTTTGTATTGTTGCGTTTAGTGTATCTGACCTCTAAATGCCCTGTGTCCCCAGGCTACCGGATGCGTATTGGCTCCAGTACAGATAAGAAGGACTCAGGGAGGATGCATGTGGACTTTGCTCAGGCCAGAGACGACCTGTATGAGTGGGAATGTCAACAGAGGCTGCTGGCCAGGGAGGAACGACACCGACAGATGATCCACGAAGACTTCTTCCGACCACCCTCGCCACCTCCCATCATGCACTTCTCAGACCACGAGGCAGGACTGCTGGCGGAGAGATTGAAAGGTGAGAGGACCAATGAGGATGATCGTTCAGAGCCCAGATTCTGTTTGGTTGGTTGTTTGGTTTTTATGATAAAGTACTGATGTTGTCTGGATGTTCTGTGTCATGTCCAGCTGTCCCACCCATCCCACAGCTGATGCTCAGTGTGTGTGCTGCAGATGGGTCATGGTGGCATGTAATGTGTGTAATGTTATGTACACTGGTCCAAGCTGCACACTGTATTACACACAGTATGGAAACAATTGAACATACATTCTCATGATTGTTATCTTAGTGTAGTACAGACAGAGCAATTAAACATTCCCCTGATGTTATGGTGATTTGATATTGAAGAAAAATAATCGGACATGATAATGTTGTGTTACAAAAATACAGTTTTCGTTTCTAATTTCTTATATCATCTAAATGAGTTATTGATCTCACTCTGTCGGCTAGACCTCTCTCAGACACACTACCCATTCTCTCTCTGCATGATAAATACAGTCATGGCTTCCCTTCCCTTCAATATCCATCTACTGTGTTACACTAACCATCATAGCAGCATGTGAACATTCCTGGACAAAGAGCTATGACATCATGCTGTGTTATTGTCTGTTCTTTACCGAATGGACAGAGAGACGTAAATAACCTGAGGCAGGTCTCTTCCCTCTGTTCCCTCTTTCCTAAGCAGCCTCAGGTTGCATCTATCTGACAGGGGAGTTTGACTCTGTTGGCCCCTCTACCTCATCAGCCATCACAGCACTAGTCAGCTCCACTCCCCCCTCTCTTTCTCCCCACATGGTGCATCCCGACTGCCTCTCTCTCTCTCTCTCTCTCTCTCTCTCTCTCTCTCTCTCTCTCTCTCTCTCTCTCTCTCTCTCTCTCTCTCTCTCTCTCTGCTGAGAAAGCCCAAAGGGCATCAGACATCTCCAATACAGCTCAATATGGAGAGAGAGAGGCAGAAAGAGAGAGAGAGTGCTGAAATGAAACCAATTGCATCACAATGCCTTATCGACATCCCCCCCCTCCCTCTCTCCATTTCCTTCTCCTATCTCAGTCAAAACAGACATTCAGAGATGGACTCTAGGAGGAGGCACATTGATACAATAGATATGAGGCAGAGAGAGTCTTTTCATCTATCATCTCTCTATGAAGCGTATGATAATGTGATGGGTCACGGCTGGGAGATGTCATGCTGTGTTCTGACCAGTAACCACCCCATCACACCCCCTACCCTTATTTCCCACCCCTCCCTCCCTTCATCACGTTCCCTGGAGCTCAGAATTCCTAGATTTCCTCGTCTTCTGCTGGTGGGAAATGTGGGTTGTCCTGCCTCCTTTTCCATCTCTGGTGCTTTCTTTTCCCATTCTGTGCTTTCCTGCTAATATTCCCCCTCTCTCTTTCTCATTCTCCCTCTCTGAGCTATCCTTCTTGTCCCGCGGTTCCACTGTCTCTGCTCACTGTTCAGAGTGGTGTTTGAAAGTGTTCTGTTTCTCCATAATCATATTCATTCAAACAGCCTCTGGTTAATGCTTTTACATTCTCAGGCGGGTAAATAGCTTAATCATGTTCATTACCACATTACAGAGCATTACTCTGTCTCTCTCTCAACACAAATACAGCTGCTGCTGCTATGAAGGGATGTTATGAGCCTTCACACTGAGGCTGCAGCAGTAGAGACAGTCTAACTGGTGGTCACAGATGAAAGAAAGAGGAGGGGAGGGTAGATGGCGAGAAAGAGAGTGTATGTGTGTGCATTTGTTTGTTTGTGTGTCACACATTTTCTGTGATAGGTAGGTAAACGCTCGCACAGAATAAAAAAGGTTTACCCTACACTACACCACTGGCTATTACTATAGAGAGTTTTAGTGCTCCACACTTTCCATTTAATATTACACATAGCCAAACACTGTGAGATATTTTGATTTGATTATTCATTCAAAAGGCTGGGGAAATATACTTCCATTATTCCCTGTGTTGTGCTGGCCCACAATACCTTCATGTGACTGCATTATAATATGACTGTATGATTGTACGCTGCTGCCTCTCCTGAATAGGACTAGAGCTGTGAGGTGGAAAGTGTTTTCATCCAAGCATCTGTGTGCTCTCAGGTCGTGTTGCAGTGGGTATTGAACTCGTTAAACGATTTCTAATTCACTCTGCGCTGTGCGATCGGACACGGCTCTTTGGCACGTTTCAATTATTATTCAAATGTGAAGAATGCACTTGACAAAGGCCCACCGAGACACAGACAGTTAAAGAGGATACACTCGCTCAACAACCAGTTTCTGCTGATTCAAACCCAGAAATGCATTTTGTGTTCAGAGCAGACTGTGGTCTCATCCACAGGCACTCAGAGGATATGAAACAGTCTGATAGTTAATCTCGCCATGCTGTTCAGTTTCTGTGGACTGAAGCATGGAGGGGAAGATAGAAGTAGAATTTCTTCAAAGTACATGGCCATATCATTTATTTCATGGACTACCCAAGTGCATTTTCATAGGCTTTCAGCTTCACTGTTTTAAACCCCCAGCCTTAAACCTCTCCCCTCCTTCTCCCCCATCATCCCCCTCCAGATGACCATAAGTTCAGTGAAGCGACTGCGGTCCTATTCACATGGATCGACCGTGGTGAGGTCAACCGGCGGTCGGCCAATCACTTCTACTCTATGATCCAGTCAGCCAATAGCCACGTCCGGAGGCTGATGAGTGAGAAGGCCCAGCACGAGGAAGAGATGGAGCTAGCCAAGGAGACGTTTAAAAACTCCCTGCTGGCCATACTGACTCAGTGTAAGCATCTAACTAGACACACTCTGCACTACCTTTTAATACACGCTCCCTCTACCTGTAACACTTTATTCTCATAAACCCTTCCTAGACACAGTGCACTACAGGTACCTCTCACATAGCACTAAAGACCAGTTGTTCTATACAGCTGTGCGGTGATGAGCCTATAGTTAGGAGGGTGACAGTAGTCAGAGACCAGACAGAGGTAAGGACAGTACAGTGTCCTGAGGAAACCTCTGTGTGTCTGTCTGGAGCTTTCTACAGGAGAGGACCAGCTGATCTACCTACTGTACCTCCCAGGTAGGCATCATAGAACAGTATCCCTCCAGCAGGCACTCTCAAACAATGTCAATGTACACTATGGACTGATATTGAAATGATATGAAATACCATCTGGAAAGACAATGAGACAACAACAAGATTGATCAATGGCTAATTACTGTTTAAATAGTCATCATTTTATTGTAATTTTTTTATGCTCAACACTGAGAAGAAAAACTGAGCTAAATAGTCCTCTGCTGTTGCTTTAATATGAAAATCCATGAAGCAAAGTCCAGAGATATGAATTAAATCACCGGAGTAGACGTAGAGGATGATGAGGGGGTGTAGCTTTAATGTTGACCTGGTCACAGTGCTCTTGTCCAGTAGTAATAATGACACTATTTAAAGTTCCTGTTGTTTATTGAAGATAAATATGACAGTATGCAATCAGAACAGAGCCAAGCTTTAAAGGTAACATTATTCTACTGGTGGGGAGAATAGTGATGACTACAGTAAATACAACATTTTCAAAAGAGTTATGAATGATTAATGACAAAATACTCCTTTTATGTAAATTCAATAGTATGTCTAGTATCACAAAGCGAGCCATCCATTGTAGAATGTTGTCTTTGTCAGTCCTGAAGGAACTGAATCAGCAGGTATGAGATGTAAGTACTGTACAGCACCGTGAAGGAGACACCAGGTTACACTACGACCAGCATTTAACATATGAGGCCCTACAAACCAACAAAAATAATGTGTAAAAATCACAGCCCACACAATGATTCTCAATATGTTGGTGGGTGGTACAGGTAAATGCAATGGGATCCACTAACCCAGGCTGGCAGGATGAAGCTCCTAGTGTCTTCTCTGTGGTGTTGTGCCTGGGTGGTACAGTAGGATCTAAGCTCTACATAAAGTCTTGTCTTGTCTTGACTCTCCTGTTCACCCCAAGTTGAGCAGATCACGGCTGTGTTCACCGCTGCCTCCAGGCAGAAGGCATGGGACCATTTCACTAAAGCGCAGCGCAAGAACATAGACATTTGGAGAAAGCAGTGTGAGGTTGGTACTCTCTCCTTACCCCCTTATTCCTTGTCATGTTTGGACCCCTCAGGACAGGAGAGATTGACAGACAGACACTCTAGAAGGATTGAGTGCTACTGTGTTTCATGTTGCCGTTGTTGCAGACTGCTGTGCCCTCACAGATACACAGACAGATGGACAGACAGCCATGTTGTTCTGATCTACGGATGCTGTGTGTTACTCTCCTACAGTACTATTCGTAGACTTTTTCTCACATTGATGAAACACACACGCGCGCGCAGATGACAGTAACTAAAGATCTGACGCCTCCTAGAAAGTGTGAGTGGGTGCTATGGCAACAGAGGCTTCCAGGGTTAAGACAGATCAATAATTCATTGGAATTATAACAAGTCAGCATGCTGGAATATTCTCTACAGGAGGGAAACACATGTTAGTTATCACTTTCATTAGAACTAAACAAAAACATCCTATTGATCTCATAGAATGGGGATATATTTGGTTGTAGAAACATTGCACAAACCTAGATCTGAATCATTGATTATTTTACACCCCCTTGGTCTTGATTTGGCCATATGGAGACCATGACGATTTATTGAAGTGAATTAAAAGTAATGACCAGGTATTTGAGAGTGTCTATCTGTGGGGGCCAGCATTATCCAGGCAAATGTTAAAGACATGCTCCAGAACTTTGGCAACTACTAAGTATTTTTTAAACCTCCCGCTTTGGGCTGGATGTGTCAATGTGTAGGTCATACATGCATTATCTATCTGCAGAATTACCTCAATTAGGCACGAAATCCCTAGTTTGAAAGCGACTGTTTTTCTGGATGCTGTGCTGCGCCAGCCCCCTAGCAATTAGAGTTCTAGCCAATGAGCTTTAGCCCCTTGCCATTTAAGTGACAGCTAGCAAGATGCACACACAGCAGAGCGAGAGAGAGAGAGCAATGATGTGGTGCACATCTCTGCACATATGTGACGTATTTTCGGGGACCACTTTTGGCTCGTGAGCACTACCTTCAGAACTACTGGCTAAAAAGTATACAAAAGCACTGGAGAATCTCTATAACCTTATATGATCATTCATACTGTAAGCCCTCTATGTTCATACCTGTCTCTAAGTCAAGTCAGTAAGAAAGGAATCATGCTATGTCTATTCTCAAAGCAATCAGAGGTAAGGCATTGATTTGGAAGAAGAGACACTAACAGTAAAACTATGGAGTGAGTCTTGCTAGCATGCCACCATTGTGAAATCCTTTGTTAAGGGTCAGTAGTATGCTTGGTAAATGTTCAAGTAGTTAAAGTAAGGAAAGTCTGCACCCTGAACCGTCATAGATTAACTATGACAAATGGCTGTGAATTAATTAGCTACTGATGTCAGTATCAACATCCTCCATGACAGTAGTATGAAATTACAGTTTTATTATGAACTGATAATGGAGATGGCAGAAATCATGAGATCAGATAAGGCTCTGAACACCATTGGATTTCTGAGACTTCATGCCCTACTGTAGCTTCTAAGAAAAAGGCTCTGGCTGGTTCAGTGCTGCAGCTGAGGCTTTCTGTGCTCACAGTCACACATAACAAAACTCTCCCTCCAACCCTCTCTCCCTTTCTCTCTCTCTCTCCATTTCCCTCTCATAACTCTATCGCTCTCTCCCCTAGTTGAGTCATTGCTAAGCACATTTACTCTATCTGAGGAGAGATTTCACAGTGGTGGTATTAGACAGCCTCACAGCTGAGACAGTACTAGTTATCAGAGCAGCTGGGAGAATGAGATGATTTATATGCTCCTCTGTCTTTAGCATGTGAAAAAAAGGAAGCATTCAAACTGCCCATAGGCACAGATCTAGGATCAGTTTACCTTACCCCCTAAATCCTAACCTTAACCATTGTGGAAGGAAAACAAATTGGGTGATTCCATGTCATTTCAGCAAGCCATGCTCGGGAACTTTGGGGGAGATGGTGGGTGTCGAAATCCTCTTTCTTGTGCTTTTTGAGGTGGAATGACTCAGTTGACCATAGTTCTGTCTAGGGGTAATTGAATCCTCTTCCACCACAGACTCTGTCCACAGGTACAATATATTAAGTTAGAAACCATCCTTAAAAGGGCAGTCTGGTTGAAACCATCTTTAGACAGGCATCTGGTTGGGTGTATAGGACTGAGACACTGAGGGGTCCTTGCCCTGTTTGTGTCCTTGTGTTGTGATGTGACAGGAGCTGCGGAACGCCCATTGTGAGGAGATCATGGGGATTCGACGGGAGGAGGAGATGGAGATGTCTGACGACGACTCGGATGAGAGCCCCTGTAAGAAGATACGCAGGGAGGACAACGGTAGGACAGACACAGGCCCAATCCCAAACTTACTCTTAGGTTCTAGGCCCTAGTGCTTATCTCCTAGCTGCTAGCCCCTAGGCACTTGTACCTTTTAATGATGGCAGGCCACTGTAGCTCATGAATCACCAGACTGCTACAGTATATATTGGTGGTAGATAGGTAACTTTATGCCGTGGAGGATTGTTCATGACCTGTCACACAGCCCCAGAAACCTAGACACTGCCAGTCAGATGGCAGGAAGAATGATCTAGCAGCTGGGATGTGATGGGATGTTATAGATGGGCTGTGGTGGTACAGTGACCAAGCTGCTCAGATTCAGAACACTTCACAATCTATTACTGCTCTGCTCCAATGCTGCAGCCTATTCTAATGCCTGCTGAAAGAGCCTGTTGAAAGGACAGCAGTGCTTTACTGAGCAGCTCTGAACAGCTCCCTTTCATGTGTCCTGAATACATGACATGTAGGGAGGAGGAGAGAGAACAACAGATACCTCCACTTCCAGAGACTCAGAACCTCACCGGTTGGGTAGAGAGTTGACTCACTGCAGTTTGTGTGTGTGCGTGCGGGTGCGTGCATGCATGCGTATGTGTGTTTGTGTGTGTGTCTTGTGTCTAACCCTCTCTCCCGTCCTCCTCTCCAGGAGTGTGTGGCCAGTCTGGGGCCTCTCTGAGGGAGGAGAATGACTCTCTGCGCTGGCAGCTGGACGCCTACAGGAACGAGGTGGAGCTGCTGAGGAAGGAGCAGGTCAAGTCCTGCCACCCCGACGACCCCGAACACCCCCCTGACAGACACACACACCTACTACAGCAGAGCATGCACAACATGCATCAGGTACAATATTACACCATCTACGCCTGTATCATATTCCACCTGTGATTCCACTATTGGGAATGTGATTATACCAACAGTAATTGAGATACAGTACCTTCAATACAATACAGTGCCAACACTACCATCACATGCTGCAGGTATGTGTACCTGTGCTTTCACTAGCAAAAGGTAATTGAAGGCCATAGCAGCGGTACCTAGGAACAAAGAGTATTAGGGACAGTGCAGCTACACATCACTTTGATGTATTCTGACTGACCTGTCTACCACGTTCACACTCCCTCCCTTTACAACCGGACCCAGACCACAACACAGTCAGACCTCTGCCTGCTGTTGTTCCTGCTTACTGGTGTCTCCTCTGTGTTCGTCACCTTCTCTGTTGTTTTTGTCCTCCCAGCACTTTCTCTCTATCTAACTGTGTTGAGGTCTATTGTGTAACTTTGTCTATCTGTGTGTCTCTCTATCTAACTGTGTTGAGGTCTATTGTGTAACTGTCTCTTTGTGTGTCTCTCTATCTAACTGTGTTGAGGTCTATTGTGTAACTTTGTCTCTCTGTGTGTCTCTCTATCAAACTGTGTTGAGGTCTATTGTGTAACTTTGTCTCTCTGTGTGTCTCTCTATCTAACTGTGTTGAGGTCTATTGTGTAACTGTCTCTCTGTGTGTCTCTCTATCAAACTGTGTTGAGGTCTATTGTGTAACTGTCTCTCTGTGTGTCTCTCTATCTAACTGTGTTGAGGTCTATTGTGTAACTTTGTCTCTCTGTGTGTCTCTCTATCTAACTGTGTTGAGGTCTATTGTGTAACTGTCTCTCTGTGTGTCTCTCTATCTAACTGTGTTGAGGTCTATTGTGTAACTGTCTCTCTGTGTGTCTCTCTATCTAACTGTGTTGAGGTCTATTGTGTAACTCTGTCTCTCTGTGTGTCTCTCTATCTAACTGTGTTGAGGTCTATTGTGTAACTGTCTCTCTGTGTGTCTCTCTATCTAACTGTGTTGAGGTCTATTGTGTAACTTTGTCTCTCTGTGTGTCTCTCTATCTAACTGTGTTGAGGTCTATTGTGTAACTGTCTCTCTGTGTGTCTCTCTATCTAACTGTGTTGAGGTCTATTGTGTAACTGTCTCTCTGTGTGTCTCTCTATCTAACTGTGTTGAGGTCTATTGTGTAACTCTGTCTCTCTATCTAACTGTGTTGAGGTCTATTGTGTAACTTTGTCTCTCTGTGTGTCTCTCTATCTAACTGTGTTGAGGTCTATTGTGTAACTGTCTCTCTGTGTGTCTCTCTATCTAACTGTGTTGAGGTCTATTGTGTAACTCTGTCTCTCTATCTAACTGTGTTGAGGTCTATTGTGTAACTTTGTCTCTCTGTGTGTCTCTCTATCTAACTGTGTTGAGGTCTATTGTGTAACTCTGTCTCTCTGTGTGTCTCTCTATCTAACTGTGTTGAGGTCTATTGTGTAACTTTGTCTCTCTGTGTGTCTCTCTATCTAACTGTGTTGAGGTCTATTGTGTAACTGTCTCTCTGTGTGTCTCTCTATCTAACTGTGTTGAGGTCTATTGTGTAACTCTGTCTCTCTATCTAACTGTGTTGAGGTCTATTGTGTAACTTTGTCTCTCTGTGTGTCTCTCTATCTAACTGTGTTGAGGTCTATTGTGTAACTCTGTCTCTCTGTGTGTCTCTCTATCTAACTGTGTTGAGGTCTATTGTGTAACTGTCTCTCTGTGTGTCTCTCTATCTAACTGTGTTGAGGTCTATTGTGTAACTCTGTCTCTCTGTGTGTCTCTCTATCTAACTGTGTTGAGGTCTATTGTGTAACTCTGTTTCTCTGTGTGTCTCTCTATCTAACTGTGTTGAGGTCTATTGTGTAACTGTCTCTCTGTGTGTCTCTCTATCTAACTGTGTTGAGGTCTATTGTGTAACTCTGTTTCTCTGTGTGTCTCTCTCTCCTCCCAGCAACTGCTGAGTCTGCAGGATCAGCTGAGGACTAAGGAGGTGGAGCTGGAGCAGGCTAGAGACGAACACAGATACCTGGAGGGAGAGGTCCTAGCCCTGAGAGACAAGGTGAGAGAACATGCATGCACACAAATGCGTAAACACACACACATAGACCCACACAAGCGTGTAAACTCACACGCACTGATCCAGATGGGAGTGTAGGGTTCTGAGTCATGATGGTTATGAAGATATAAAGATATAGAGAAACAAACGGCAAAGAGAACCTCCTTATACATAACAGTACCAGGGTGTGCCTATTGCTGATCCTTCAGATAACACACTGTACTGTATCGTATATGAGTACATTGCAAAGGAGGCCCCTGAGCTCTGTAGGGTTGACTGTTGGGCCTTTAACATACTGAGTAACCGACAAGGATATAAATGTATATATGGTGAAACATACAGACTGCAGGAGGGAGTTAGAGACATGGTTTTGATGTAGTGGCAGTCTAGTATTTCTTTTTGTAGGCTACTATAGCTGTCTGTTCAAATATTCTCTTTATCTCCCTCCTCATTATCTCCCTCCTCATTATCTCCCTCCTCTTTATCCCCTTCCTCTTTATCCCCCTTCCTCTTTATCTCCCTCCTCTTTATCCTCCTCTTTATCCTCCTCTTTATCTCCCTCCTCTTTATCTCCCTCCTCTTTATCTCCTTCCTTTTTATCTCCCTCCTCTTGATCTCCCTCCTCTTTATCTCCCTCCTCTTTATATATCTCCTCTTTATCCCCCTCCTCTTTATCTCCTTCCTCTTTATCTCCTTCCTCTTTATCTCCCTCCTCTTTATCTCCCTCCTCTTTATCTCCTTCCTCTTTATCGCCCTCCTCTTTATCTCCCTCCTCTTTATCTATCTCTGTCTCTTTCTATTGTAGTTTCTACACAAGTGGCTCTCCCTCAGTAGACACACACACACACACACACCAGCCTGAGGTCGCACCACTCATATCTCTGCGGGAGAAAAACATCGCAACATGGCCACAGTAGCAGCATCCCCCTTTCTCTCCCTCTCATCCCTCTCATTCCCCTCCCTCCATGTCCTCTCAACCCCCTGCCTCCATGTCCTCTCATTCCCCTAACCTCCATGTCCTCTCATTCTCCTAACCTCCATGTTCTCTCATCCCCCTCCCTCCATGTCCTCTCATCCCCCTCCCTCCATGTCCTCTCATCCCCTCCCTCCATGTCCTCTCATCCCCCTAACCTCCATGTCCTCTCATCCCCCTCCCTCCATGTCCTCTCATCCTTCTCCCTCCATGTCCTCTCATCCCCCTCCCTCCATGTCCTCTCATCCCCCTCCCTCCATGTCCTCTCATCCCCTCCCTCCATGTCCTCTCATCCCCTCCCTCCATGTCCTCTCATCCCCCTCCCCCATGTCCTCTCATCCTCCTCCCTCCATGTCCTCTCATCCCCCTCCCTCCATGTCCTCTCATCCCCCTCTCTCCATGTCCTCTCATCCCCTCCCTCCATGTCCTCTCATCCCCCTAACCTCCATGTCCTCTCATTCCCTCCCTCCATGTCCTCTCATCCCCCTCCCTCCATGTCCTCTCATCCCCCTCCCTCCATGTCCTCTCATCCCCTCCCTCCATGTCCTCTCATCCCCCTAACCACCATGTCCTCTCATCCCCCTCCCTCCATGTCCTCTCATCCTTCTCCCTCCATGTCCTCTCATCCCCCTCCCTCCATGTCCTCTCATCCCCCTCCCTCCATGTCCTCTCATCCCCTCCCTCCATGTCCTCTCATCCCTCTCCCTCCATGTCCTCTCATTCCCCTAACCTCCATGTCCTCTCATCCCCCTCCCTCCATGTCCTCTCATCCCCCTCCCTCCATGTCCTCTCATCCCCCTCCCTCCATGTCCTCTCATCCCCTCCCTCCATGTCCTCTCATCCCCCTAACCTCCATGTCCTCTCATCCCCCTCCCTCCATGTCCTCTCATCCCCCTCCCTCCATGTCCTCTCATCCCCCTCCCTCCATGTCCTCTCATCCCCTCCCTCCATGTCCTCTCATCCCCTCCCTCCATGTCCTCTCATCCCTCTCCCTCCATGTCCTCTCATTCCCCTAACCTCCATGTCCTCTCATCCCCCTCCCTCCATGTCCTCTCATCCCCCTCCCTCCATGTCCTCTCATCCCCCTCCCTCCATGTCCTCTCATCCCCTCCCTCCATGTCCTCTCATCCCCCTCCCCCCATGTCCTCTCATCCCCCTCCCCCCATGTCCTCTCATCCCCCTCCCTCCATGTCCTCTCATCCCCCTCCCTCCATGTCCTCTCATCCCCCTCTCCTCTCACTCTCCAACCCACTCACTCCTCTCCGAGCATGCCAGACTCTGAAATGGCTCAAATGGCTCAAACTTCCTCTCAAGATGGTCTGAGAGCCCAGGCAGCAGACAGCAGGCAGCAGACAGCAGGCAGCAGACAGCAGGCAGCAGGCAGCAGACAGCAGGCAGCAGACAGCAGGCAGCAGACAGCAGGCAGCAGCGTGTGTGTGTGTGCGTGTGCATGTGCGTTTGTCCTTTCTTCTGAGGCTAGCCCTGCTCCACCCTGGTCCCCCCTGGTCCTCCATTTTTTCCCCAAGAATTAAAAACCTTCCATTCATTGCATTTTCATCCCTTATCAAAATGAAAAGTAACAAATGTCATCAAGGCAAAGGGTGGCTATTTGAAGAATCTCAAATATAAAATATATTTTGATTTGTTTAACACTTTTTTGGTTACTACATGATTCCATATGTGTTATGTCATAGTTTTGATGTCTTCACTATTATTATACAAAGTAGAAAATAGTAAAAATAAAGAAAAACCCTTGAATGAGTAGGTGTTCTAAAACTTTTCACCGGTAGTGTATGTGTTTAGTATATACAGTGGGGGGAAAAAGTATTTAGTCAGCCACCAATTGTGCAAGTTCTCCCACTTAAAAAGATGAGAGAGGCCTGTAATTTTCATCATAGGTACACGTCAACTATGACAGACAAAATCAGAAAAAAAATTCAGAAAATCACATTGTAGGATTTTTAATGAATTTATTTGCAAATTATGGTGGAAAATAAGTATTTGGTCAATAACAAAAGTTTCTCAATACTTTGTTATATACCCTTTGTTGGCAATGACACAGGTCAAACGTTTTCTGTAAGTCTTCACAAGGTTTTCACACACTGTTGCTGGTATTTTGGCCCATTCCTCCATGCAGATCTCCTCTAGAGCAGTGATGTTTTGGGGCTGTCGCTGGGCAACACAGACTTTCAACTCCCTCCAAAGATATTCTATGGGGTTGAGATCTGGAGACTGGCTAGGCCACTCCAGGACCTTGAAATGCTTCTTACGAAGCCACTCCTTCATTGCCCGGGCGGTGTGTTTGGGATCATTGTCATGCTGAAAGACCCAGCCACGTTTCATCTTCAATGCCCTTGCTGATGGAAGGAGGTTTTCACTCAAAATCTCACGATACATGGCCCCATACATTCTTTCCTTTACACGGATCAGTCGTTCTGGTCCCTTTGCAGAAAAACAGCCCCAAAGCATGATGCTTCCACCCCCATGCTTCACAGTAGGTATGGTGTTCATTGGATGCAACTCAGCAATCTTTGTCCTCCAAACACGACGAGTTGAGTTTTTACCAAAAAGTTCTATTTTGGTTTCATCTGACCATATGACATTCTCCCAATCCTCTTCTGGATCATCCAAATGCACTCTAGCAAACTTCAGACGGGCCTGGACATGTACTGGCTTAAGCAGGGGGACACGTCTGGCACTGCAGGATTTGAGTCCCTGGCGGCGTAGTGTGTTACTGATGGTAGGCTTTGTTACTTTGGTCCCAGCTCTCTGCAGGTCATTCACTAGGTCCCCCCGTGTGGTTCTGGGATTTTTGCTCACCGTTCTTGTGATCATTTTGACCCCACGGGGTGAGATCTTGCGTGGAGCCCCAGATCGAGGGAGATTATCAGTGGTCTTGTATGTCTTCCATTTCCTAATAATTGCTCCCACAGTTGATTTCTTCAAACCAAGCTGCTTACCTATTGCAGATTCAGTCTTCCCAGCCTGGTGCAGGTCTACACATTTGTTTCTGGTGTCCTTTGACAGCTCTTTGGTCTTGGCCATAGTGGAGTTTGGAGTGTGACTGTTTGAGGTTGTGGACAGGTGTCTTTTATACTGATAACAAGTTCAAACAGGTGCCATTAATACAGGTAACGAGTGGAGGACAGAGGAGCCTCTTAAAGAAGAAGTTACAGGTCTGTGAGAGCCAGAAATCTTGCTTGTTTGTAGGTGACCAAATACTTATTTTCCACCATAATTTGCAAATAAATTCATTACAAATCCTACAATGTGATTTTCTGGATTTCTTTTCTCATTTTGTCTGTCATAGTTGACGTGTACCTATGATGAAAATTACAGGCCTCTCTCATCTTTTTAAGTGGGAGAACTTGCACAATTGGTGGCTGACTAAATACTTTTTTCCCCCACTGTATATTGTCCCATACAATAATTGGTTCTCTTAATTTTTTGTTCCTAAAAATGTTAACCCCTACTTTGAATTCAGCTGGCCTACAGCATGGTCAAGTAAATTCATGATTTGGATAGTTTACTATACATCTACTGATTTAGAACCACCGCAAGTCAGCACAAAGAAAACAGGAGCACTGCCTCCGCTATTCATCATCAAATCAACTAGGCTATAAATGCTTAGTTTAATACACTGAAAACAAACTTAAACACACCAAAAACAATTTAGTCCAATCAATGTTGCTAAATATCATGTGGCTGTCCATGGTACTGATTTGTGTGTGTGTGTGTGTGTGTGTGTGTGTGCAAGTAGAAAAAACATGTTGACTCGCCCTACTTGTAGACTAGATGAACCCCAATGCCATCCTCTCTGTCATGTTGGCAAAACGGTCTATGACTGTCATACAGTAGTAAACACTTTTAGTTGTTGTTGTCCTAGACTAGGCTACCTGGCTAAAATGCTTGCTAGCCTAACTTTCTTGCATGGGCAACAATGAACCAGCTAAGTTAGCTAGCTAGCTAGCTAGTTAACATGAACCTATTACATCTAGGCCACATATTGAACTTCAATCGTCTCAAGCCAGTGGCACAATGTTTGAGTTTATGGTTAGATCAGAATCTACCAGTGGTGGAAAAAGTACCCAATTTTCATACTTCAGTAAAAGTAAAGATACCTTAATAGAAAATGACTTAAGTGAAAGTCACCCAGTAAAATACTACCTGAGTAAAAGTCAAAAAGTATTTGGTTTTAAATATACTTAAGTATCTAAAGTAAATGAAATTGCTAAAATATACTTAAGTATCAAAAGTAAAAGTACAAATAATTTCAAATTCCTTATATTAAGCAAACCAGATGGCACGATTCTTATTTTATTTTGTATTTACTGATAGCCGGCACACTCCAACACTCAGACATAATTTATAAACGAAGCATTTGTGTTTAGTGAGTCCACCAGATCAGAGGCAGTAGGGATGACCAGGGATGTTCTCTTGATAAGTGTGTGAATTTGACAATTTTCCTGTCCTGGTAAGCATTCAAAATGTAACAAGTACTTTTGATTGTCAGGGAAAATGTATGGAGTAAAAAGTACATCATTTTCTTTAGTAATGTAGCGAAGTAAAAGTTGTAAAAAATATAAATAGTTAAGTACAGATACCCCAAAAAACTACTTAAGTAGTACTTTAAAGTATTTTTACCTAAGTACTTTACACCACTGGAATCTACGTTATAATAATTTGCCTGTATCATTGGTCAAATTAATGTGGAAACCTTGCTTTCCTTGGCATCCATGAATACACTCCACTGCTGAGAATAATACAACCAGTGGATGGATGAGTACCTTTCTGATTCTATCTGATTATGCTAACTGTAACTGTTTTATGATTGTTATTGGAGTGAGGTAATGGGAACATGAATTAGAATAGAGCTCATGTGGAGAAAGAGTGTATTCAGCTGCCAGTGGATAGATGGATCAAATGAATAGATAGATGAACAAATAAAAGGAGAGATGGAACCTCCAGGGAGGATACATTGTTTCCATACAGTCTAAAGATTCTACATTAAACAACATCTACTTGGATCCTGCTTCTGTTACTAAGACCATGCTCTATGCCTCTGCTTGTTACCAGTGTTGAATGGTCAGTACTTGATGTTAGTCTCTGTCTTGTTCTCTGTGTGTCTTGTTTTCAGATGCTGACTAACGGGGATGTAGTGGTAGTGGAGGGGACCAACGGAGAAACACCTGAGAAGGTCAGTCCTCCCCAACATACACCACTATACAGTACGCACACAATACTGAACACCACAGGCAGCTGGTGGCACCTTAATTGGGGAGGACAGCTCATAGTAATGGCTGGAACGGAATAAATGGTATGGTATCAAACATATCAAACACATGGTTTCCATATGTATGATACCATTCCATCCATTCCAATCCAGCCATTATTATGAGCTGTCCTCCCCTCTCCAGCCTCCTGTGTACACACACACACACACACACACACACACACACACACACACACACACACACTCACTCACATGCAATCAACATCTCTGTACCCTCTTCTTGAGTGATTTTATTGACCCAGCCAGCCAGTGTGAGGAGACGTCAGCGTCTGATGACGTCTTCAGAGCAGGGGGTAGGCCTATGCATTAAGGGTGGGGGGGTATATGGGGGGTAAGTAAATTGGTGTTTGTTGAGGGGTTATGGTTTGTAGTGGGTTACTGTGTATGTCCCTTGTGCCCTGTGAAAGGCAGAGATGGACTGGTGAAGAGAGGAGAGGAGAAGGAGAAGGAGAGGGGGGAATCCCAATGGAGTAACACCAGTAGCACCAGCCACTCTCCTCTCTCTCATAAAAATAACACTACCCCAATGAGTGCACACACATATCAGCTCCCATTGCGTTTGTGTGTCTATAAGGACCAACACTGTGTTGTGTGTGTGTGTGTCTGTAGGTAGTGAACGGCTGTGCGACCACTCTGTACCGCAGCAGAGACAGGAGGAGTGAAGCAGCAATGAGAGGACCCCTCACATCAGAGAGGGAGGCTCTGCTACTGGGTAACATCATCTACTATCTATAACATACAGTACATATACAGCTTATGTATACTACAAAGCATAATATTATCTGGATTGTCAAATTATCGCCTGTAACTGGGAGTGTTTTAATGGTTGGGGTTAGACATGTTATAATTGTAAGTAATGGCCTATTTATTGCCTTATCTCCATAAATTATTACATTTCCACACACTGTATATAGATTTTCTATTGTGTTATTGACTGTACGTTTTGTTTATTCCATATGTAACTCTGTGTTGTTGTTGTTTTTTCAGCACTGCTTTGCTTTATCTTGGCCAGGTCGCAGTTGTAAATGAGAACTTGTTCTCAACTGGCTTACCAGGTTAAATAAAGGTTAAATAAAAATAAAAATAAAATGTTGGAGGGGGGCCAGTTGTTAATGGGGTGAAACAGTCTTGAAACAGCCCAAGCCTGTCTGTCCAGCCTGGTCTCAGAGCAAAACATATTATATTTTATTAAAATCCATGCCATTCCATTTAGTATATGTTACTTTACGTTAGGTTACATTACATTGGCCTACTTAAATCTGGGACACTCAAATAGGTATGATATGTTAAATTTGGTATGACAGGAGGTTAATTAAGGCAAAAATAAAAGGAGGGTGGTTGGTCGGGCGTATAATGTGAACATCTAGTAACCCAAAGGTTGCGTGTTCAAATCTCATTACGGACAACTTTAGCATTTTAGCTAATTAGAAACTTTGCAACTGCTTACTACTTTTTAGCTACTTTGCAACTACTTAGCATGTTCGCTTCCCCTTCCCCTAACCCTAACCCTAACCTTAACCCTTTAACCTAACTCCTAACCCTAACCTTAACCCTAACCTTAACTCCTAACCTAACAAAAGTATGTGGGCAACCCTTCAAATGAGTGGATTTGAGCACACAGCCATGCAATCTCCATAGACAAACATTGGCAGTAGAATGGCCTTGCTGAAGAGCTCAGTGACTTTCAACGTGGCACCGTCATAGGATGCCACCTTTCCAACAAAGTTTGTCAAATTTCTGCCCTGCTAGAGCTGCCCCGGTCAACTGTAAGTGCTGTTATTGTGAAGTGGAAAAATCTAGGAGCAACAACGGCTCAGCCGCGAAGTGGTAGGCCACACAATCTCACAGAACGGGACCACCGAGTGCTAAAGCGCGTGATGAATCACGCTTCACAATCTAGCAGTCTGACGGATTAATCTGGGTTTGGCGGATGCAAGGAGAACGCTACCTGCCCCAATGTATAGTGCCAACTGTAAAGTTTGGTGGACGAGGAATAATGGTCTGGGGCTGTTTTTCATGGTTCGGGCTAGGCCCCTTAGTTCCAGTGAAGGGAAATCTTAACGCTATAGCATACAATGACATTCTAGATGATTCTGTGCTTCCAAACTTTGTGGCAACAGTTTGAGGAAGGCCCTTTCCTGTTTCAGCATGACAATGCCCCCGTGCACAAAGCGAGGTATATACAGAAATGGTTTGTCGAGATCGGTGTGGAAGAACTGGACTGGCCTGGACAGAGCCCTCACCTCAACCCCATTGAACACCTTTGGGATGAATTGGAATGCCGACTGCGAGCCAGGCCTAATTGCCCAACATCAGTGGCCGACCTCACTAATGCTCTTGTGGCTGAATGGAAGCAAGTCCCTGCAGCAATGTTCCAACATCTAGTGGAAAGCCTTCCCAGAAGAGTGGAGGATGTTATAGCTGCAAAGGGGGGACCAACTCCATATTAATGCCCATGATTTTGGAATGAGATATTCAACGAGCATACTTTTGGTCATGTAGTGTATCATACTACATGGAGTGGCACGGATTTTGTAAAATGTAGTATTTTTTGCTCTGAGACCAGTTAGGTCTGTCATGTTCTTGGATAAAGAACCAAAGGACTGGGTGAAGGGGGGCTCAGGGGAGAGGTAATGTGTGTCTGGTTGCCAAGCAGTACTCACTGGCCCTGGCCACACACACATCGACTTATCCCCACCGAACATAGGCACATGCAAACACACGCATGCATGCACGCACACACACCCACACACACATTATCTCTCCCAGCTGCACACGGCAGTGCTGGGGTTGTGTTCACACACAGAAACACACTTCATCGCAGGGCGCCGGGGACACTGAGATAGACGAGGACGCCGTCAGCCAGAACAGAAGAAAATACAAACCGGTTCCAGGCGAGAGGAGAGAAAGTTACTGACTGTAGAACACAAATTGCCTAATTCTCCCGTGGCTGTTCTCCCCCTCTCCCTCTATCCTCCCCCTCTACCTCTCCCTCTCTCCTCCCCCTCTCCCTCTCTCATCCCCCTCTCCCTCTATCCTCCCCCTCTACCTCTCCCTCTCTCCTCCCTCTCTCCCTCTCTCCTCCCCCTCTCCCTCTCTCCTCCCCCTCTACCTCTCCTCCATTTCAGCTCCCAGAAATATAGTTTCATCACAAAAAGAAAGCAGCTTCTATTCTGATTCTGACTGGAGTCATTTTATCAGCCTGCTTTCCTTTTGTTTCCGTTCGCTGACTGAATCTCCTGTAGGCACAAGCACAAAATAGTTCTGTGCCAATTCTCAGATTAGCAGCTGGAAAGCGGAGCTCCTTTTGGTGCTGCAGGGAGGTGAAAGCAGCCTGCTTGGTGTAAAACAAAGCCAGAAGCCGGTTGGAGCAGAGGAGAGCAGAGAGAGAGCAGAGGAGAAGAGAAGAGAGGAGAGGAGAGAGGAGTAGGCAGATGCACATTTATTTATTTTAACACAGCCCACAGAAAGCCAACATGAAGGAGAGGAGAGGCAGAGCTCTCTATCTCCTTGCCAGCCAGCCACCCTGCCTGCTTCCCAGCCTGCCGCAGCCAGTGGGGGCTAGTGGGGAGGAGCTATAGGAGGACGGGCTCATTGTAATGGCTGGAATAGAATTAATGGAACGGAGTCAAACATGTGGCTACCATACGTTTGATGTGTTTGATACATTTACATTACATTTTAGTCATTTAGCAGACGCTCTTATCCAGAGTGCATACATAATTTTTCATACTGGCCCCCCGTGGGAATCGAACCCACAACCCTGCCGTTGCAAACGCCATGCTCTACCAACTGAGCTACATCCCTGCCGGCCATTCCCTCCCCTACCCTGGACGACGCTGGGCCAATTGTGCGCCGCCCTGATACTGTTCCATTTATTCTATTCCAGCCATTACAATGAGCCCATCCTCCTATAGCTCCTCCCACCAGCCTCCTCTGACCGCAGCCACCACAGCTTCTGGGCTTTTCATTTTTCTGTAGGGGACACACACCTTTACACACACGCAAACACATACAGACACGCATCCACATTCATGGACACACACAACAACACGTCCACAACACGTATAGAAGTGAACGCACACACACGTGAACACAGACACTCAAGCACACACATGCACACACTAAGACCCCCCACACAAACACACCCTCCCTTCCCCCTTTCTGCAGTGTGGTGGTTCCGTGTGAGTGGTGGTAGCTGAGGGGAGTAAATTAGTCCTGTCTGTAATGGGCAATGTTCCATCATATAAATCAGGGGAATAAATATTGGCTCAGGGTTCCCAGGGGACCGCACTATATTCTCTCCCCCTGAGTTGAAGTGCTACATCTGCAGGACCTCTCACAAGTAATCAACTCAAGTGTTGTTTCTGCTCGGACCAGCGTTCTTTATGGCGGCGTGGGATGCATTTATTGCACGGCACATTGGCAAGATGCAGATTGCAGCTCTGCTGGAGAGCTGGAGTTGAACAGCCTGTTCTTTCTCTTCCCTCTCTCTGTGTCTCCTCTCTCTCTCTCTCTCTCTCTCTCTCTCTCTCTCTCTCTCTCTCTCTCTCTCTCTCTCTCTCTCTCTCTCTCTCTCTCTCTCTCTCTCTCTCTATATATATTTCTATATCTCTTTCTATCTCAATGTTTCTCTCTCTCTCTTCTCTATCTCTCATCTCTCTCAATCTCTCCCTGTGTCTCTGCAGGCATCATATCTACCTTCCTCCATGTCCATCCGTTCGGAGCCAACATCGACTATCTGTGGTCCTACATCCAGAGACTGGACACTACGGTCAGTTTATTTACATGAAATAGTCACTAAAATAGAGAAAGGGAAAAAAGCTGGGGGGGAAACTGAAATGGGCTTCTGAAATCTCATCTAATTGTTACACAAATAGGAAAGACCCGTTAGGTGATGTCACCTGTCCCCATCCCTCTCCCGTCCAGGTGTCAGCGGGGGAGTTGGAGTCTCTGATGGGTCGTCTGCCCAGTGTCTTCAGACAGGAGCTGAGTGGAGTGGGAGCCACGCTGGAGAAACGCTGGAAGTTCTGTGGCTTCCAGAGCCTCGCCTCCATGTGACACAGGGACACACACACATCATATGACCCAAGACACACACACGGCCTGACAGACCACATGTGGGACAGGAATATACACACTTCCTGACGAGCCGCAAAGCCTGGTGGACACATGAATAGAAGGCGTGTCAAACCCACAGACTGTGTTTGAATGGTGTGTGTGTTTGTTGTGTATCCACAGACATCCACAGTACATAGTGATGATACTCAAACACAAAACAGACATTGATGGATCTTTCCGAGATATATCTTTGCAAGGGATCTGCTGACAATGAGGTAGAGGGATCCACATGGATCTCCACTCTACGCTGTATAACAAGATCCACGGATGTCAGCCAAGGGGGTCACAGAGCAGACATTCTCTATGGTAACGTAGTGACCAGACCCCAGCCAACAGAACCTGAACAGATGGTTCTTAGTTACAACGTCTCTCTCTCATGGACTGGAGTTGTTTGAGATGCCTATTTCTCTGTTCCCTCTCTTTCTCTGTTCTCTCTCTCTCTCCCACTAGGCTGGGAGGGATCCAGGAATATCGGACTGCAGCAATCGAAATATGGATGGGAATGGGGAACATTTGAGAATTGGGGAATGGGCGTGGGGGAGTACAGGACAGATTTATAACTGTAACCCTTGTAACCCAGTTTCACACTCCAACAGGATTGCAGTGTTAGCCAGCCTCTCTCTCTCTCTCTCTCTCTCGCTCTCTCTCTCTCTCTCTCTCTCGCTCGCTCGCTCTCCGTCTGTCTGTGGCCCAGAACTGACTTTAGTAGCCTACTGATGACTGGTGCTGATACTGTTGGGTTGGGACTGTACTGTAGGCCTCCATCTCCATCTCTGGATGTCTCTCTCTGCTCTGGCCTTCTGTGTCCAGTGTGTGCTGTGCATTCTGCCACTGTTTAACTGGTATCTACTCATTTAAATTATGATGTTTTCTAATGTAATAAAAGGTTTTTATCCAAACATCTTCTGATCAATATAAAACATTTTCGATTCAAGAAGCTTTATCGGCATGACAAGCAACTAAATTCACAGACTGGTAATGGCAAGACAGGGCTGTTAATGGCAAAAGATCCAAGCTTGTGCATAGATCTGAAATCCTGTATGTTTTGGTTTAATGTTTGTGATCCAGATAGTGAGCTGATATTCCATGTTGGATGATGTGCTGCATCTCCCTGATGAGGGAGGATTTAAGAATGTATTAATACTGGATGAGGAGAGAGAGAGAGAGAGAACGAACAGAACAGTGTCTGTGGGTTTAATATGTACTCCTCTCTCCTTCTCTCCTTCTCTCCCGGTACTTTCTCCGCTCCTCTTGCTTCTGATCATGTGCTGGTACGCTCTATGGGCCCGATTCCGAAATTACGCCTTTCTTACGCACGCCTTTCCTATGCACTTCTCAGTAGCTGGTATTCCATAATGATTCAAATAGGCTACATGTCCCGACTTAGTGCCTAATATGATCCACTAATGCTAGCAACCCTCAGGAACAACTTACATGGACGTGACAGAGGAAAGAAAGGTAAACGGAATGGAATGATGCAAAATGGAAGCTAAAATTGAAGAAAACGAACACTAAAATGACAGTTATAAATGTATGTGGATATTACTAACGGTGGCTCCCGATGGTGGCTAATATTTAACATGATACAAATTGTAAAATAAAACTAAGAAAAGCTCGGGCATAGGCTATAATTAAAACATTCTAAAGTACATACATCAAAAGCACCACACACACACACACACACACACACACACACACACACACACACACACACACACACACACAATACATGTACACCCCGTATTGCTTTGTCTGATGCAACAGCAAGGTAAGCAGGGGAGTCTATGGGAGGATCTGGCCCTGTCTGCTCTGCACTAACCCCTTTCTGCTCTCTCATGGACAGATGATTGCTGTCACCATGGAGAGCAGTATGAAGGGTCATAGGCCTGTCATATGCCTGTCAAAGACCTGTCATAAGCAGCCATAGTGGATGGAGAGACCAGACCACTGCAGCCAACTGTACCACTCAGACCCATGTAATGCATATACGGCTCTGGTTCCACTGCTCTTTTCATTCTATTAATCCTCCTATCCACAAAGAGATCAGCTGGCCAGATGTGATTGGATTGGAGTGTAGTCCATTTCAGAGATGTATATTTAATCCCTGATTGATGCCTTGCCGTGGAGCCAAGGCTTTGCTGAGTTTTCCCTCCATCCCTCCATCCCACAGCTCTGCTCTCCATATGATTCCACTTTAGACAAACTCTCTCATCTGCCTCAGGATTTAAGCACACACATTCAGGATGTCCAGCTGGAGAAACACATCAATTAAGGAATCACATCATTCCTCATCTTTACTCTGTTTACTGATTTTATTTTTTGTCCATGGTGAAATATTATGGAATATCAAATGTTTCCTTACCATGCAATTCGACCAGGAAACACTACTAACCCTACAATTAATTTGTAAATACAGATCTACACTGAATGATGTCTTGATACAGTCATATTTGCAGATTCTGCCTTTTCCACTATTCTATATACATTTAATTAATTCGATTTTTAATTAATCTACACATTATCATTCAACAATGACATAATTACTCTTATCAGGAATGCTTGATTGTCTAGACATGCCCTTGATGTCTTTGGAATATTAATTCTTAAAATTATCATAATAAGATTCTCTTTTCCAGTTTTCGATTTCAGACGTTGACTATAAATGCGTTCAATCTCAAAAGTAATTGTTTACATTAATTGATTAATTTAACAGTAAATCTATGTGACTAACATTATTGTTGTCATTTAAGCATGAATGGTAGTTACAGTTTTCAGAAATGTGACTAAATTAGCCACATCTAGATAAGCAACAATAGAGTTCTGACAACCGCCCTGTACCACAGTCTTGTTTTAGGCTGAGGGTTTGGCTAAGGAAGATACATACACATGACAGTTCCCTATCCTCTGGGCCCGGCTGGAACAGAAAAATAATCACTTCCATGAGGGATACACACAGTGATTTGCTATTTTTACGCTCCTAAATCGTGAACAGGAATAATCACAGAGCTCAAGCCGATGCTGTAAGGCAGCAAACCACAGTGAACTCTGCTGAAACGGCACACACAGTTCATTACACAGTACAGTATTCACAGTATTCATATTAATGTTTAATTTGCTTATGGGAGGCCAAGACAGTTTGTTTATGTCGCCCCTGTGTTTGTACACAGATAGCATGCAGTAGTGGGCCATCATGCATGTGCTTACTCTCCCTTCCTCCATCCGGGAGTGTAGGGCCATGCCTGGGAGATGCTGATGGTTGCAGAAGGACAAATAACCAATGGACTGGGGCAAACACAACCCAATGTTTACACAAGCTGACATCGGGCCTGTGATGGCTTCCTATTCTAGAAAATCAAATCAAATCAAATGTTGTTTGCCACATGCGCTGAATAGAACAGGTGTAGACCTTACAGTGAAATGCTTACTTACAAGCCCTTAACCAACAATGCAGTTTTAAGGAAAATAAGTAAAAAATAGATAAGTAAAAAATACAACAACAAAAATAATTAAAGAGCAGCAGTAAAATAAAATAACAGTAGCTAGGCTATATACAGGGGGTACCGGTACAGAGTCAATGTGCGGGGGCACAGGTTAGTCAAGGTAATTGAGGTAATATGTATATGTGGGTAGAGTTAAAGTGACTATGCATAGATAATAAACAGAGAGTAGCAGCAGCGTAAAAGAGGGGGTGGGATGGGGTGGGGTGACAATGCAAATAGTCTGGGTAGCCATGATTAGCTGTTCAGGAGTCTTATGGCTTGGGGGTAGAAGCTGTTAAGAAGCCTTTTGGACCTAGACTTGGCGCTCTGGTACCGCTTGCCATGCGGTAGCAGAGAGAACAGTCTATGACTAGGGTGGCTGGAGTCTTTGACAAATTTTAGGGCCTTCCTCTGACACCGCCTGGTATAGAGGTCCTGGATGGCAGGAAGCTTGGCCCCAATGATGTACTGGGCCGTATGCACCACCCTCTGTAGTGCCTTGCGGTCGGAGGCTGAGCAGTTGCCATACCAGGCAGTGATGCAACCAGTCAGGATGCTCTCGATGGTGCAGCTGTAGAACTTTTTGAGGATCTGAGGACCCATGCCAAATCTTTTCAGTCTCCTGAGGGGGAATATGCTTTGTCGTGCCCTCTTCACGACTGTCTTGGTGTGTTTGGACCATGATAGTTTGTTGGTGATGTGGACACCAAGGAACTTGAAGCTCTCAACCTGTTCCACGACAGCCCCATCGATGTAAAGCCTAATTTAGAATCCCCATCCTTCTCTTCTTGCCTTCCCCCTGTCTCTCTCTCTCTCATTCTGTCCCTCTCTCTCTCTTTCTCACTTTATGTTGTACTCTCTCTCTTCCTTTCTCTCCTTCTCCAATTCTCTCTCTCTCTCTGCCAATTCTGTCTGTTTTGTTCTATGTGTGTGTGACATCACCAGCTAGCTGCTAGCAGATACAGAGGTCGTATAGTTTAGTTGTCTGCTGGGAGCTGTGAACATGTATATTGTCTGGGACAGTAATGAGATCCAGGAGAGTCTCAATAGTCTGGAGTAGCTTACTATACTCATCTCCTTTCATCGTGTCAAGTTAGCTTCTCTTCTCGTCTCCTTTCCTTCATATGCTAGGATCTGAAAACCCAGGATAGGTGGAGTGGAGGCAATATGGTGGAAACCCATACATTCGATCATCTGTATCAGTCGACATGAAACAAAGGAGAAGACAAGAGGAAACAATATCATTTGAAATAGTTTGGGAAGTGTCTGGGGACATTGAGGAAATCCTACATTTACATAATGTAAGATTTACACAACAGATCAAACATTTGATTTATGCACTTGTATTGTATCTCCAGTTATGATTGTGCCCATACGACAGTAACAAGTAAACAAAGATAATTGATTTACGTATGATAATAGACAACAGCTGCAGTACTGTGTCATTGTGACCTTCAATGACATGCCGTTTATTTACAGTCATTTCTACAATGCAAATAAACATTTCAGAGAGAGAGAGAGTTGCAGACTGTCAGTTAGGCTGCCAACATGTATGCCTCTGGGTCCGCCTGCCTGCCTGCCTGCCTGCCTGCCTGCCTGCCTGCCTGCCTGCCTGCCTGCCTGCCTGCCTGCCTGCCTGCCTGCCTGCCTGCCTGCCTGCCTGCCTGCCTGCCTGCCTGCCTGCCTGCCTGCCTGCCTGCCTGCCTGCCTGCCTGCCTGCCTGCCTGCCTGCCTGCCTGCCTGCCTGCCTGCCTGCCTGCCTGCCTGCCTGCCTGCCTGCCTGCCTGCCTGCCTGCCTGCCTGCCTGCCTGCCTGCCTGCCTGCCTGCCTGCCTGCCTGCCTGCCTGCCTGCCTGCCTGCCTGCCTGCCTGCCTGCCTGCCTGCCTGCCTGCCTGCCTGCCTGCCTGCCTGCCTGCCTGTGCATGCGCTCCTGTGTCTGCCTGCTTATGTCGGTGTATAAATGAGGGCTCCATCTATAAATATCAGTAGTGTTAGCAGCCGAGGGAGTGCAGCAGCATTAGCCAGGCAACATGTTCTAAATGCGTCTGTTGACAGCATTAATTAGCCATGGGCCTTTGTGTGTCTTTGTTTACAGCGATGAAGCGTTTCACATTCCACCTGTTTCAAAGCTTCTAATGTCATGCCTCTTTAATGAGGCCTCACTGCATGTGTCTGGAATTATCCTTGCCTAGGAGCCATTGCTATGAGTAATGGCCTTATTGTGATGTTGCCGTTTGTACCAGGAAATACTGAGGGATGGAGGTCTTTCACTCAGGTCTGCCTCTCTTACATCCCACCACATTATCATATGAATGACAATGACCTATGGATTTTGTTGTGCCCACCTGAATGAGCCATTGGTTGCAGCAGCTGTTCTGTCATCTCTCTCTAACTCCCTATCTGGTTCTCATCAGATCAACATCCTGATGTCAAACACACCGACCTCACCAAAATGGCTGCCAGCCCCCTGTGACCTCTCCAACATGGCTTCCAGCCCCCTGTGACCTCTCCAACATGGCTGCCGTTCCAGCCATATCTCTGCCAGACAGATGCTCTGCTGCGTCCAGCCCTGGAGCAGACATCCTGAGGGCTGATTTTGTAACTTCTCTGGCTGGCCTACATCTGAACATAACCTCTAGTCCTCCTGTGTGTCTGACAGCACAGCTGCAGGAGGTGAGGAATCCTTTAAGATCTGAGAGGTGAGGACTGACAGGTAGAGGAGAGATTTTAGTTTAGTTTAGTGTCAAAAGATGAGGGGATGAGAAGAGGAGATGCAGCAGTAGCCTGTGTGTCTGTGTGTGTGTGTGTGTGTGTGTGACTGACATTGAACCAGTATCATCTATGCGCCACAACACTGAGTTAGCCCACTGAGTTAAAACCAAAACTATGTTTTGCATTAACTCTGTTTTTTACACATTATGTGCTAATCTTTGAAATGCTGTCTCATTGCAATTATTGGCGCCACGAATGAACCTGTCAAATGATCTCATAGATGGCAGATCAAGAGTGGTTAAACTCAAATATACTAATTGATAAAATAACTTTTTTTTTCTTACAAAATGTTTAAAAAAGGTATAATCTTCGTAAATGATATTATCGGTAGGACTGGTGGAGTTATGCATACTGCATTAGCATCGAACAGCCCCCGCGATATGCAACTTTTCAGGGAAGTCAGGAACCAATACACAATTAGTTAGGAAAGCAAAGGCTAGCTTTTTCAAACAGAAATTTGCATCCTGTAGCACATCCTGTAGCACTAACTCCAAAAAGTTTTGGGACACTGTAAAGTCCATGGAGAATAAACGCACCTCCTCCCAGCTACCCACTGCACTGAGGCTAGGAAACACTGTCACCACCGATAAAACTACGATAATCGAGAATTTCAATAAGCATTTTGCTACGGCTGGCCATGCTTTCCACCTGGCTACCCCTACCCCGGCCACCAGCTCTGCACCCTCCGCTGCAACTTGCCCATGCCCCCCCCGCTTCTCCTTCACCCAAATTCAGATAGCTGATGTCCTGAAAGAGCTGCAAAATCTGGACCCCTACAAATCAGCTGGGCTAGACAGTCTGGACTCTTTCTTTCTAAAATTAGCCGCCGAAATTGTCGCAACCCCTATTACTAGCCTGTTCAACCTCTCTTTCGTATAGTCTGAGATCCCCAGAGATTGGAAAGCTGCCGCGGTCATCCCCCTCTTCAAAGGGGGTGACACTCTAGATCCAAACTGTTACAGACCTATATCCATCCTACCCTGCCTTTCGAAAGTATTTGAAAGCCAAGTTAACAAACAGATCACTGACCACTTCGAATCCCACCGTACCTTCTCCACTATGCAATCTGGTTTCCGAGCTGGTCATGGGTGCA
This sequence comes from Coregonus lavaretus, assembly GCF_964263955.1. Taxonomy (NCBI): domain Eukaryota; kingdom Metazoa; phylum Chordata; class Actinopteri; order Salmoniformes; family Salmonidae; genus Coregonus; species Coregonus lavaretus. Next base: position 27,044 of record NW_028162410.1, on the reverse strand, counting down.
CCTCAGCTACGCTCAAGGTCCTAAACGATATAATAACCGCGATTGATAAAAGACAGTACTGTGCAGCCGTCTTCATCGACCTGTCCAAAGCTTTTGACTCTGTCAATCACCACATTCTTATTGGCAAACTAAATAGCCTTGGTTTCTCAACTGACTGCCTTGCCTGGTTCACCAACTACTTTTCAGATAGAGTTCAATGTGTCAAATCGGAGGGCCTGTTGTCTGAACCTCTGGCAGTCTCTATGGGGGTGCCACAGGGTTCAATTCTCGGGCCGACTCTATTCTCTGTGTATATCAATGATGTCGCTCTTGCTGCTGGTGACTCTCAGATCCACCTCTATGCGGACGACACCATTTTGTATACATCTGGCCCTTCATTGGACACTGTGTTAACAAACCTCCAAACGAGCTTCAATGCCATACAACACTCCTTCCGTGGCCTCCAACTGCTCTTAAACGCTAGTATAACTAAATGCATGCTCTTCAATCGAACACTGCTTGCACCCACCCGCCCGACTAGAATCACTACTATTGTTATTTACATTGTTATTTATTTTGCTTATTTGCACACCAGTATCTCTATTTGCACATCATCTTCTGCACATCTATCACTCCAGTGTTAATACTAAATTGTAATTATTTTGCACTATGGCCTATTTATTGCCTTACCTCCATAACTTACTACATTTGCACACACTGTATATAGATTTTATATTTCCTATTGTGTTATTGGATGTACGTTTTTGTTTATTCCATATGTAACTCTGTGTTGTTGTTGTTTTTATCGCACTGCTTTGCTTTATCTTGGCCAGGTCGCAGTTGTAAATGAGAACTTGTTCTCAACTGGCTTACCTGGTTAAATAAAGGTGAAATAAAAAATAAATAAAAATGAATTGATACGCAAAACGATGCCGGATTCAAAACTTAGAATTTTTCAATTGAAATTATTATATAAAATTCTTGCTACCAATAGAATGTTATTTATATGGGGGATACAATCTTCCCAGCTCTGCAGATTTTGCTGCGAAGAGACAGAATCATTAGATCATTTGTTTTGGTACTGTCCATTTGTAGCTTGTTTTTGGACACAGGTCCAGGAATGGCTAAAGGATTGCAATATTTACCTGGAGCTAACCCTGCAGATAGCACTACTGGGTGATCTGAAAGGTCATAGTCAATCGATCAATAATATAATAATACTTTTAGCAAAAATGTTTATTTTCAATTTACGATCTGTAAAACCAATGAGAATAGATAGGTTCAGAACTTTTGAATGGAGCTGAAGGATGGGACTAATAACAACAACTAATAAAAACAAGATAACTAATTTAAAGCATACTGTGTCCATAATAAGTATATAGGTTATAAGTTGAGAGCTTTTGTGAAAGCGCACAGTTTGAAAAATATGGCATTTAGAAGCAAACCAGATGGACATCATGAAAATGATTGGAGGAAGTTCAGGAGTAAAAACAAACAAAATATAATTATTGTAGAATTTGACCTTGTCCATAAAATGTATATAGTATGTATGGGCTGGAAGTAGAGGCCTATGCGTTGTTGTCCACTAGTTTACTCCAATTGAGGAAGGGGTGGTGGGGTTGGAACGTAATGAAGGGAAATATAATTTAAAAAAGGATATGTGTGTGTGTATGGATGTATGTATATATATGTGTGTGTATGTATGTGTATATGTATATATGTATGTATGCATATATATATATACTGTATATACATACATACAGTGAGGGAAAAAAGTATTTGATCCCCTGCTGATTTTGTACGTTTGCCCACTGACAAAGAAATGATCAGTCTATAATTTTAATGGTAGGTTTATTTGAACAGTGAGAGACAGAATAACAACAAAAAAATCCAGAAAAACGCATGTCAAAAATGTTATAAATTGATTTGCATTTTAATGAGGGAAATAAGTATTTGACCCCCTCTCAATCAGAAAGAGTTCCGGCTCCCAGGTGTCTTTTATACAGATAATGAGCTGAGATTAGGAGCACACTCTTAAAGGGAGTGCTCCCAATCTCAGCTTGTTACCTGTATAAAAGACACCTGTCCACAGAAGCAATCAATCAATCAGATTCCAAACTCTCCACCATGGCCAAGACCAAAGAGCTCTCCAAGGATGTCAGGGACAAGATTGTAGACCTACACAAGGCTGGAATGGGCTACAAGACCATCGCCAAGCAGCTTGGTGAGAAGATGACAACAGTTGGTGCGATTATTCGCAAATGGAAGAAACACAAAATAACTGTCAATCTCCCTCGGCCTGGGGCTCCATGCAAGATCTCACCATGTGGGGTTGCAATGATCATGAGAACGGTGAGGAATCAGCCCAGAACTACACGGGAGGATCTTGTCAATGATCTCAAGACAGCTGGGACCATAGTCAACAAGAAAACAATTGGTAACACACTACGCCGTGAAGGACTGAAATCCTGCAGCGCCCGCAAGGTCCCCCTGCTCAAGAAATCACATATACAGGCCCGTCTGAAGTTTGCCAAAGAACATCTGAATGATTCAGAGGAGAACTGGGTGAAAGTGTTGTGGTCAGATGAGACCAAAATCGAGCTCTTTGGCATCAACTCAACTCGCCGTGTTTGGAGGAGGAGGAATGCTGCCTATGACCCCAAGAACACCATCCCCACCATCAAACATGGAGGTGGAAACATTATGCTTTGGGGGTGTTTTTCTGCTAAGGGTACAGGACAACTTCACCGCATCAAAGGGACGATGGACGGGGCCATGTACCGTCAAATCTTGGATGAGAACCTCCTTCCCTCAGCCAGGGCATTGAAAATGGGTCGTGGATGGGTATTCCAGCATGACAATGACCCAAAACACAAGGCCAAGGCAACAAAGGAGTGGCTCAAGAAGAAGTACATTAAGGTCCTGGAGTGGCCTAGCCAGTCTCCAGACCTTAATCCCATAGAAAATATGTGGAGGGAGCCTGAGGGTCGAGTTGCCAAACGTCAATCTCGAAACCTTAATGACTTGGAGAAGATCTGCAAAGAGGAGTGGGACAAAATCCCTCCTGAGATGTGTGCAAACCTGGTGGCCAACTACAAGAAACGTCTGACCTCTGTGATTGCCAACAAGGGTTTTGCCACCAAGTACTAAGTCATGTTTTGCAGAGGGGTCAAATACTTATTTCCCTCATTAAAATGCAAATCAATTTATAACATTTCTGACATGCGTTTTTCTGGATTTTTTTGTTGTTATTCTGTCTCTCACTGTTCAAATAAACCTACCATTAAAATTATAGAATTATCATTTCTTTGTCAGTGGGCAAACGTACAAAATCAGCAGGGGATCAAATACTTTTTTCCCTCACTGTATATATATATACAGTTGAAGTCGGAAGTTTACAGAAACTTAGGTTGGAGTCATTAAAACTCGTTTTTCAACCACTCCACAAATTTCTTGTAAACAAACTATAGTTTTGGCAAGGTGGTTAGGACATCTACTTTGTGCATGACACAAGTCATTTTTCCAACAATTGTTTACAGACAGATTATTTCACTTATAATTCACTGTATCACAATTCCAGTCGGTCAGAAGTGTACATACACTAAGTTGACTGTGCCTTTAAACAGCTTGGAAAATTCCAGAAAATGATGTCATGGCTTTAGAAGCTTCTGATAGGCTAATTGACATCATCTGAGTCAATTAGAGGTGTACCTGTGGATGTATTTCAAGGCCTACCTTCAAACTCAATGCCTCTTTGCTTGACATCATGGGAAAATCAAAAGAAATCAGACAAGACCTCCGAAAAAAATGTGTAGATCTCCACAAGTCTGGTTCATCCTTGGGAGCAATTTCCAAACGCCTGAAGGTACCACGTTCATCTGTACAAACAATAGTACGCAAGTAGAAACACCATGGGACCACGCAGCTGTAATACCACTCAGGAAGGAGACGCATTCTGTCTCCTAGAGATGAACGTACTTTGGTGTGAAAATTGCCATTCTATCAAAGAACAACAGCAAAGGACTTTCTGAAGATGCTGGCGGAAACAGGTACAAAAGTATCTATATCCACAGTAAAACAAGTCCTATATTGACATAACCTGAAAGGCCGCTCAGTAAGGAAGAAGCCACTGCTCCAAAACCGCCATAAAAAAGCCAGACTACGGTTTGCAACTGCACATGGGGACAAAGATCGTACTTTTTGGAGAAATGTCCTCTAGTCTGATGAAATAAAAATAGAACTGTTTGGCCATAATGACCATCGTTATGTTTGGAGGAAAAAGGGGGTTGCTTGCAAGCCGAAGAACACCATCCCAAACGTGAAGCACGGGGGTGGCAGCATCATGCTGTGGGGGTGCTTTGCTGCAGGAGGGACTGGTGCACTTCACAAAATAGATGGCATCATGAGGAAGGAAAATTATGTAGATATATTGAAGGAACATCTCAAGACATCAGTCAGGAAGTTAAAGCCTGGTCGCAAATGGGTCTTCCAAATGGACAATGACCCCAAGCATACTTCCAAAGTTGTGGCAAAATGGCTTAAGGACAACAAAGTCAAGGTATTGGAGTGGCCATCACAAAGCCCTGATCTCAATCCTATAGAAAATCAGTGGGCAGAACTGAAAAAGCGTGTGCGAGCAAGGAGGCCTACAAACCTGACTCAGTTACACCAGCTCTGTCAGGAGGAATGGGCCTAAATTCACCCAACTTATTGTGGGAAGCTTGTGGAAGGCTACCCGAAATGTTTGACCCAAGTTAAACAATTTAAAGGCAATGCTACTAAATACTAATTGAGTGTATGTAAACTTCTAACCCACTGGGAATGTGATGAAAGAAATAAAAGCTGAAATCATTCTCTCTATTATTATTCTGACATTTCACATTCTTAAAATAAAGTGGTGATCCTAACTGACCTAAGACAGGAAGGTTTTACTAGGATTAAATGTCAGGAATTGTGAAACACTGAGTTTAAATGTATTTGTCTAAGGTGTATGTAAACTTCCGACTTCAACTGTATGTATATACACTGCTCAAAAAAATAAAGGGAACACTAAAATAACACATCCTAGATCTGAATGAATGAAATAATCTTATTAAATACTTTTTTCTTTACATAGTTGAATGTGCTGACACATCTGTTTCTGACCGTTTGAGCAGACACATGCACATTTGTGGCCTGCTGGAGGTCCTCCTGCTCCTCCTTGCACAAAGGCGGAGGTAGCAGTCCTGCTGCTGGGTTGTTGCCCTCCTACGGCCTCCTCCACGTCTGCTGATGTACTGGCCTGTCTCCTGGTAGCGCATCCATGCTCTGGACACTACGCTGACAGACACAGGAAACCTTCTTGCCACAGCTCGCATTGATGTGCCATCCTGGATGAGCTGCACTACCTGAGCCACTTGTGTGGGTTGTAGACTCCGTCTCATGCTACCACTAGAGTGAAAGCACCGCCAGCATTCAAAAGTGACCAAAACATCAGCCAGGAAGCATAGGAACTGAGAAGTGGTTTGTGGTCACCACCTGCAAAACCAGTCCTTTATTGGGGGTGTCTCGCTAATTGCCTATAATTTCCACCTGTTGTCTATTCCATTTGCACAACAGCATGTGACATTTATTGTCAATCAGTGTTGCTTCCTAAGTGGACAGTTTGATTTCACAGAAGTGTGATTGACTTGGAGTTACATTGTGTTGTTTAAGTGTTCCCTTTATTTTTTTGAGCAGTGTGTATATATGTATATATATATATATATATATATATATATATATATATATATATATATATATATATATATATATATATATATATACACAGTGGGGGAAAAAGGTATTTAGTCAGCCACCAATTGTGCAAGTTCTCCCACTTAAAAAGATGAGAGAGGCCTGTAATTTTCATCATAGGTACACGTCAACTATGACAGACAAAATGAGAAAAAAAAATCCAGAAAATCACAGTGTAGGATTTTTAATGAATTTATTTCCAAATTATGGTGGAAAATAAGTATTTGGTCACCTACAAACAAGCAAGATTTCTGGCTCTCACAGACCTGTAACTTCTTCTTTAAGAGGCTCCTCTGTCCTCCACTCGTTACCTGTATTAATGGCACCTGTTTGAACTTGTTATCAGTATAAAAGACACCTGTCCACAACCTCAAACAGTCACACTCCAAACTCCACTATGGCCAAGACCAAAGAGCTGTCAAAGGACACCAGAAACAAAATTGTAGACCTGCACCAGGCTGGGAAGACAGAATCTGCAATAGGTAAGCAGCTTGGTTTGAAGAAATCAACTGTGGGAGCAATTATTAGGAAATGGAAGACATACAAGACCACTGATAATCTCCCTCGATCTGGGGCTCCACGCAAGATCTCACCCCGTGGGGTCAAAATGATCACAAGAACGGTGAGCAAAAATCCCAGAACCACACAGGGGGACCTAGTGAATGACCTGCAGAGAGCTGGGACCAAAGTAACAAAGCCTACCATCAGTAACACACTACGCCGCCAGGGACTCAAATCCTGCAGTGCCAAACGTGTCCCCCTGCTTAAGCCAGTACATGTCCAGGCCCGTCTGAAGTTTGCTAGAGTGCATTTGGATGATCCAGAAGAGGATTGGGAGAATGTCATATGGTCAGATGAAACCAAAATAGAACTTTTAGGTAAAAACTCGTCGTGTTTGGAGGACAAAGAATGCTGAGTTGCATCCAAAGAACACCATACCTACTGTGAAGCATGGGGGTGGAAACATCATGCTTTGGGGCTGTTTTTCTGCAAAGGGACCAGGACGACTGATCCGTGTAAAGGAAAGAATGAATGGGGCCATGTATCGTGAGATTTTGAGTGAAAACCTCCTTCCATCAGCAAGGGCATTGAAGATGAAACGTGGCTGGGTCTTTCAGCATGACAATGATCCCAAACACACCACCCGGGCAACGAAGGAGTGGCTTCGTAAGAAGCATTTCAAGGTCCTGGAGTGGCCTAGCCAGTCTCCAGATCTCAACCCCATAGAATATCTTTGGAGGGAGTTGAAAGTCTGTGTTGCCCAGCGACAGCCCCAAAACATCACTGCTCTAGAGGAGATCTGCATGGAGGAATGGGCCAAAATACCAGCAACAGTGTGTGAAAACCTTGTGAAGACTTACAGAAAACGTTTGACCTGTGTCATTGCCAACAAAGGGTATATAACAAAGTATTGAGAAACTTTTGTTATTGACCAAATACTTATTTTCCACCATAATTTGGAAATAAATTCATTAAAAATCCTACAATGTGATTTTCTGGATTTTTTTTTCTCATTTTGTCTGTCATAGTTGACGTGTACCTATGATGAATATTACAGGCCTCTCTCATCTTTTTAAGTGGGAGAACTTGCACAATTGGTGGCTGACTAAATACTTGTTTTCCCCACCTTATATATTTGTGAGAAGAAAAAAAACATATGGGGGTTTGGAAGTGATGCAGACAATTACATTGATGGAAGTTACAATCTATCTGAAATATTAAAGCTGATCTACCCCCCAAAAAATATATATACAGTGGGGAGAACAAGTATTTGATACACTGCCGATTTTGCAGGTTTTCCTACTTACAAAGCATGTAGAGGTCTGTATTTTTATCATAGGTACACTTCAACTGTGAGAGACGGAATCTAAAACAAAAATCCAGAAAATCACATTGTATGATTTTTAAGTAATTAATATGCATTTTATTGCATGACATAAGTATTTGATACATCAGAAAAGCAGAACTTAATATTTGGTACAGAAACCTTTGTTTGCAATTACAGAGATCATACGTTTCCTGCAGGTCTTGACCAGGTTTGCACACACTGCAGCAGGGATTTTGGCACACTCCTCCATACAGACCTTCTCCAGATCCTTCAGGTTTCGGGGCTGTCGCTGGGCAATATGGACTTTTAGCTCCCTCCAGGACCTTGAGATGCTTCTTACGGAGTCACTCCTTAGTTGCCCTGGCTGTGTGTTTTGGGTCGTTGTCATGCTGGAAGACCCAGCCACGACCCATCTTCAATGCTCTTACTGAGGGAAGGAGGTTGTTGGCCAAGATCTCGCGATACATGGCCCCATCCATCCTCCCCTCAATACGGTGCAGTCGTCCTGTCCCCTTTGCAGAAAAGCATCCCCAAAGAATGATGTTTCCACCTCCATGCTTCACGATTGGGATGGTGTTCTTGGGGTTGTACTCATCCTTCTTTTTCCTCCAAACATGGCGAGTGGAGTTTAGACCAAAAAGCTCTATTTTTGTCTCATCAGACCACATGACCTTCTCCCATTCCTCCTCTGGATCATCCAGATTGTCATTGGTAAACTTCAGACGGGCCTGGACATGCGCTGGCTTGAGCAGGGGGACCTTGCGTGCGCTGCAGGATTTTAATCCTTGACGGTGTAGTGTGTTACTAATGGTTTTCTTTGAGACTGTGGTCCCAGCTCTCTTCAGGTCATTGACCAGATCCTGCCGTGTAGTTCTGGGCTGATCCCTCACCTTCCTCATGATCATTGATGCCCCACGAGGTGAGATCTTGCATGGAGCCCCAGACCGAGGGTGATTGACCGTCATCTTGAACTTCTTCCATTTTCTAATAATTGCGCCAACAGTTGTTGCCTTCTCACCAAGCTGCTTGCCTATTGTCCTGTAGCCCATCCCAGCCTTGTGCAGGTCTACAATTTTATCCCTGATGTCCTTACACAGCTCTCTGGTCTTGGCCATTGTGGAGAGGTTGGAGTCTGTTTGATTGAGTGTGTGGACAGGTGTCTTTTATACAGGTAACGAGTTCAAACAGGTGCAGTTAATACAGGTAATGAGTGGAGAACAGGAGGGCTTCTTAAAGAAAAACTAACAGGTCTGTGAGAGCCGGAATTCTTACTGGTTGGTAGGTGATCAAATACTTATGCCATGCAATAAAATGCAAATTAATTACTTAAAAATCATACAATGTGATTTTCTGGATTTTTGTTTTAGATTCCGTCTCCCACAGTTGAAGTGTACCTATGATAAAAATTACAGACCTCTACATGCTTTGTAAGAAGGAAAACCTGCAAAATCGTCAGTGTATCAAATACTTGTTCTCCCCACTGTATATATACAAAAATAAAGAGTGGTCTCGAGGTTTGACACTCTGTCCTTTAGAATGCCTCTCCCACATACAGTACAATAGAGCCATAGATGCGGTAAAGACGTCAATGGAATGCAGACCGTGGGGGATAGAAGAAGGACGCCGGATTGGGGCACGTTCAACAAATATTAGTCAAATCCGTCATGATTGATGTATTGTAACAGGCCCACAATGTGGTTACTTACCAATTTGTAAGTCGCTCTGGATAAGAGCGTCTGCTAAATGATGTAAATGTAAATGTTACTAAAGTCCGATTTGGATATATTTGGCTATTTTCGCTGCCATAACATTTAGAAGTTGTTCCTTTTCAGGTATAGAAGAAGTGACTGATAAATGATAACTCCCTTTCGTATAAGCTGGTACCATAGCTAGCATACAGAAATCGGTGGTGGTAGTCAAAGTCGTTTTTAACTGCAATGCAGTTGATTGGTGATGATGACATGAACATGTATTGGGGTTGACATCCATAAATGTAGGCACATTTTACTAGGGGGCAATGAGGAGATTCGAGATCTTTCCCCCACGCGTTTCCATGGCATTTCCATTTTTTGGGTCAAGTTCCATTGACCTCTTTACCAAGTCTAATTAAGTGCATCTTGACATTTTAACATTGCAAACAACAGAATGCTGAATAACAGTTTCTAAGCAATCTGTGTCATGTAATTCTATTGAGGGTGAGGGAGAACAGACCAGAGCGGTTGGCCTGTCTGGTGTTGTTGCTATTGTGATCAGAGCTCAGAGCAGAGACCAGTCTGTATCTCAGCATCAGTCATTGGTAAAGAATGACTCCTCACCTCATCTCCTAATACTAGCCATGTCCTCTTTTCAACCAGGATGATGTCAGCTAACCAACCCTCTACCTTGAGACTGTCATGCACACACAGAACTAGAATGAGATATCTCTATGCATGCACACTCAAATTTATCCAAAATACTCTAGAATCTAGATCATGGCAGGAGTACTTTCCCTGAGCTACACGTCCACTCGTTTTTTCTCTCACACATTCTGTTGTTGTGGACCATATGATCTTTCATCTCACTGCTTTCTGCTGCCAGTTGGAAAGAATTAGGAAATATTCAATGGGACTGCTGGATACTCTGACATATGATTTGGGTTATGTTATTGTGATATTAACAGTGGAGAGAGAGAGAGAGAGAGAGAGAGAGAGAGAGAGAGAGAGAGAGAGAGAGAGAGAGAGAGAGAGAGAGAGAGAGAGAGAGGATCTGATGGTGTGCTGCTCAGAGACACTTGGAGGACATTATGGCTGCAGCCCTACTGCACTTTTCTGTGTTAGCTATCTGAGAGGAGAGGAAACAGGATCAAAGACCTGTCTGTGTGCCTGTCAGTCTGTCTGTCAGAGTCTATCCACAGCAGCTAAGGAGACACCTGAGGATTCAATGCATTTAATGAGTTTTGAATGGCAAGTGATGGAATTCTAGAACTCAATACATTGCTCTGGAATGCAATGCTCTGTCTAGAATGTTATGAAAGATAATATGACGAATCTGACTCATAACAACAGGGCATGCCACACAATACATTCCTGAGTGCATTATTGTCTCAGCGTATATCATGTGATATCTTTATACAAAACATTGGATATGTAAGGAAATAATGAACGACGTGGAACGTGTGTTCAACGACGCACTAGCGGAGTGGAACTGAGTTACATTATTTTCCAGAGAACACATAGAATCCGGAGTTGATGATCCCTTTTATACCATGGCTATAATTTAACACATTTGCTGCTATAAATGTGTTCATCTGCTGGTATAAATGTGTTCAACATCTACTGAAGTAGCTAGCAAGTTTACTAGATTGTTACAGTAGTTGCCGTGGTAACCAAACAAACAGACTTGCTAGTTTAGCTAACTAAACCATCAGTCCGGCTGCGTTTCAAACTCAAAGTAGACAGCCCTCGGCCCTAAACCCTCAGCCCTTGAATTACGTTTTACACCGTCACATTCGAGTGTACCAAATGCCCCTTGCCTAAGCGAGGGAGAGTGGTGATCGGAGAGGCAACGTCCTTGGTGGAAATCTGGAAGTTGAGCTTAAAAACAACCAACCTAAAGCTATTCATGTACCTAGTAAGCTAACATATATAGCTAGCACTCCTGTCAGGTAGCTAGCTACAGTTACCCATAGCGGGCTAGCTAGTTTTATAGTTTGGTCATTTATTCCAATGAATTTCTGAATTCCCAAAAATGTGTTTATGAATCTAGTTACGTTTTATAGGCTCCTCACTACGAGGCTAACTAATTTGCCAACGATAAAATCAATGTATATATATATATATATATATATATATATATATATATATATATATTAGCAAGCTAGCTTCATAGTTTGACATGTGACTACATACATCATTTTTTGTCATTTTTAGCAGACGCTCTTATTCAGAGCGACTTACAGTTAGTGAGTGCATACATTTGTTGTTGTTTTGTTTTCTTCTTTTTTCATACTGGCCCGCCATGGGAAACGAACCCACAACCCTGACATTTGCGTTCAATTGTGGGTCATATCAATCCCGCAAGTAACCAAAGTTCTTCACTCGCTAAATCGAGGTCCGAGGGGGCAACGTAAGTGAATTGAACCTCCACTTAAGGTGGCAATCAAACTGCATCCGGTTTCGACGGGTATTCCCCGGAGGGAAAGTGGCTAACGCCAGCTTAATTTTTTAATTTTGTATTATTATTTATTGCAACAATAATAACAATATTACACATCAGTACAGGGACATTCCTGTGAGTACAATGAAAAAAGAAAATAATAACCCCCCCCATTATTAATAGTTATGATCGGAATTACAAGAAGCATAATGCCATTTAACATCATCAAAGGTAAACATAGGTAATTCTGGAGATTTTATACACAACCATTCATGAATTTCAATCCATAGTTTACTAGAATGGCGACATGAAAAAAATAAAACCCCTCTATAGATTCTGAATCAGAGGAACAAAAAACACAAGGCATTTTGTCAAAATTGAATATTTTCTGCAAGAAATCATTAACAGGGTACATGGAAGAAAATATTTTAAAATGAGTTTCTTTAACTTTTGGGATAACTGGACAATTAAGGTAAAAGGTAGTCACTTTTGACCATAGTATGGGTTGGTCACTTCCATAGCAATGTAATTATAATCACCAAAAATTACTTCATTTACTGCCAATCGTATCCACTTATTGTTCCATTTTTTTATCCAAATGTTTCAAGTCATTAATTTGTAAACTTGGAAAAGTGGGAACAACCTCATAATATAACAAAGTGTTCTTAATAAGTACAAGTAAAGGAAGTGGAATTGCTTTGCAAACCTTCATATATTCTCTCTGAGTAATAGAACCTGAAATGTACCAATGAACTCATCAAACGGCAGAAACTCCCCAGTGTTGTCTAACAAATCACATACAAAATTAATACCCCTGTCAAACCAAAGGCCTTTCAAAATGGCTAGTGCAAGAGCTGAGGGGCTAAAAATAACATGTTTGGACTGCAGTCCTAGCTTGCCATTATGAAAATCGAATTCAACAATGTCAATAATGTTTTCAATTCGACTTTTGCTTTCATAAGCAGCTCAAACATAGAACATGTAAGAATTAACTATAGCCATTGAATTCTACTGTACAAATATATACTGTGCTTTATATGAAATTATAAACTGGGTGGTTTGAGCCCTGAATGCTGATTGGTTGAAAGCTGTGGTATATTTAAGCAATAAGGCCAGAGGGGGTGTGGTATATGGCCAATATACCACGGCTAAGGGCTGTTCTTATGCACGACGCAATGCAGAGTGCCTGGACACAGCCCTTAGCCGTGGTATATTGGCCATATAGCACAAACCCCTGAGGTGCCTTATTGCTATTATGAACTGGTTACCAACGTAATTAGAGCAGTAGAAATAAATGTTTTGTCATACCCTTGGTATACGGTCTGCTATACCACGGCTGTCAGACAATCAGCATTCAGGGCTCGAACCACCTAGTTTAAAACAGACTGCATACCATGGGTATGATAAAACATTGAATTTTACTGCTCTAATTTGGTTGGTAACCAGTTTATAATAGCAATAAGGCACCTCGGGGGTTTGTGGTATATGGCCAATATACCACAGCTAAGGGCTTTATCCAGGCACTCTGCATTTCGTCGCGCTAAGAACAGCCCTTAGCAATGGTATATTGGCCATATACCACACCCCCTCAGGCATTATTGCTTAAATAATGCAAGCTCTAGAATGCCCTTCAAGCCAATCAGAAACAAGTATTCAACAATGCCATGGTATAAATACAGATACAGTTGAAGTCGGAAGTTTACATACACCTTAGCCAAATACATTTAAACTCAGTTTTTCACAATTCCTGACATTTAATCTTCGTAAAAATTCCCTGTCTTAGGTCAGTTAGGATCACCACTTTATTTTAAGAATGTGAAATGTCAGAATAATAGTAGAGAGAATGATGTATTTCAGCTTTTATTTCTTTCATCACATTCCCAGTGGGTCAGAAGTTTACATACACTCAATTAGTATTTGGTAGCATTGCCTTTAAAGTGTTTAACTTGGGTCAAACGTTTCTGGTAGCCTTCCACAAGCTTCCCACAATAAATTGGGTGAATTTTGGCCCATTCATCCTGACAGAGCTGGTATAACTGAGTCAGGTTTGTAGGCTTCCTTGCTCGCACACGCTTTTTCAGTTCTGCCCACAAATGTTCTATAGGATTGATGTCAGGGCTTTGTGATGGCCACTCCAATACCTTGACTTTGTTGTCCAAGCTTTAACTTCCTGACTGATGTCTTGAGATGTTGCTTCAATATATCCACAGAATTTTCCTTCCTCATGATGCCATCCATTTTGTGAAGTGCACCAGTCCCTCCTGCAGCAAAGCACCCCCACAGCATGATGCTGCCACCCCCGTGCTTCACGGTTGGGATGGTGTTCTTTGGCTTGCAAGCGACCCCCTTTTTCCTCCAAACATAACGATGGTCATTATGGCCAAACAGTTCTATTTTTGATTCATCAGACCAGAGGACATTTCTCCAAAAAGTACCATCTTTGTCCCCATGTGCAGTTGCAAACTGTAGTCTGGCTTTTTTATGGCGGTTTTGGAGCAGTGGCTTCTTCCTTGCTGAGCGGCCTTTCAGGTTATGTCGATATAGGACTCGTTTTACTGTGGATATAGATACTTTTGTACCGGTTTCCTCCAGCATCTTCACAAGGTCCTTTGCTGTTGTTCTGGGATTGATTTGCACTTTTCGCACCAAAGTACATTAATCTCTAGGAGACAGAATGCGTCTCCTTCCTGAGCGGTATGACGGCTGCGTGGTCCCATGGTGTTTATACTTGCGTACTATTGTTTGTACAGATGAACGTGGTACCTTCAGGCGTTTGGAAATTTCTCCCAAGGATGAACCAGACTTGTGGAGGTCTACAAATTTAGTTTCTGAAGTCTTGTCTGATTTCTTTTGATTTTCCCATGATGTCAAGCAAAGAGGCACCGGGTTTGAAGGTAGGCCTTGAAATGCATCCACAGGTACTCAAATGATGTCAATTAGCCTATCAGAAGCTTCTAAAGCCATGACATCATTTTCTGGAATTCTCCAAGCTGTTTAAAGGCACAGTCAACTTAGGGTATGTAAATTTCTGACCCACTGGAATTGTGATACAGTGAATTATAAGTGAAATAATCTGTCTGTAAACAATTGTTGGAAAAATTACTTGTGTCATGCACAAAGTAGATGTCCTAACCGACTTGCCAAAACTCTAGTTTGTTATCAAGAAATTTGTGAAGTGGTTGAAAAACGAGTTTTAATGACTCCAACCTAAGTGTATGTAAACGTCCGACTTCAACTGTAACTGCCTAAATAAAGGAAACACCAACATACAGTGTCTTAATAAGGCGTTGGGCCACCACGAGCCGCCAGAACAGCTTCAATGTGCCTTGGCATAGATTCTACAAGTGTCTGGATGCGACACCATTCTTCCACGAGAAATTACATAATTTGGTGTTTTGTTGATGGTGGTGGAAAACGCTGTCTCAGGCACCGCTCCAGAATCTCCCAGGAGTGGTTGAGATCTGGTGACTGAGACGCGCACACACCCTAAGATCTCTTCTTCTAGCCATGGTAGCCAAAATAATGGGCAACTGGGCATTTTTATACATGACCCTAAGCATGATGGGATGTTTTTAATTGCTTAATTAACTGAGGAACCAGACATGCGAAGAAGCACAAGCTTTCAAAATACTTTGTATCTCTCATTTATGTAATATACTTTGTATCCCAGAGCCCTGCATATTTATAGTGCACAAGCTGTTAAAAAGAGTTTTTACGAGGTGTGGGTTATAAAGGTTAGTCATTTCCCCTCTCTCCAGCATGGCAGTTCCGCACAGATGCAGAAGCTTGGCAAAACAAACCTTATGGACAGCAGGAAGCTGGCAAAGCAAAATCTTTTCACACGTGGTAATGGAAAGATACCCTGATGGAGAGGACTGGGGAGAGGGTGGGGGGCAGTGGGAGAGAGGGGACAGGGAGAGAGAGGCTAGCTCAGGAGGGCCATGTGGTTTCTTCACAGGGAGAGGAACGGCTAGAAATAGACCCATCCACAGGAGGGACAGCAGAGCAGAGATCAGCCAAACACACAGAGCCCTGACCTTCATTACAGCAACACACAAACAGTGCATACACTACCACACACACACCTGACACTTACCCTCTACATCAGGGATGGGCAACTTGCTTTTTGTAGGCCCACGGACCAATACAAATATATGAGTTCCGTTTTTTTGTGGCCCCCACCCCCATCAAAGTTGCCCATCCCTACTCTACATGATAATCAATAGCTTCCCAACAGAGACGGACATGGTTCACTGTAACATCATTTGGGAACTGCATTCTCCCAGGACGAGTTGTATTTTAATGATGCGTAGCTAAATCATGCTGGAATGAAGGCATGTGCAACACGGTGCAGATTACATGGTTGTCTAGCCCTCCTCTTCGACATGTGGAAAAACCTTCTACTGCATTTACATTTACATTTTAGTCATTTAGCAGACGCTCTTATCCAGAGCGACTTACAGGAGCAATTAGGGTTAAGTGCCTTGCTCAAGGGCACATTTACGTCATTTAGCAGACGCTCTTATCCAGAGCGACTCACAAATTGGTGCATTCACCCTATAGCCAGTGGGATTACCACTTTACAAAAAAAATTGTTGGGGGGGGAGAAGGATTACTTTATCCTATCCCAGGTATTCCTTAAAGAGGTGGGGTTTCAAATGTCTCCGGAAGGTGGTGAGTGACTCCGCTGTCCTGGCGTCGTGAGGGAGCTTGTTCCACCATTGGGGTGCCAGAGCAGCGAACAGTTTTGACTGGGCTGAGCGGGAACTATGCTTCCGCAGAGGAAGGGGAGCCAGCAGGCCAGAGGTGGATGAACGCAATGCCCTCGTTTGGGTGTACGGACTGATCAGAGCCCGAAGGTACAGAGGTGCCGTTCCCCTCACTGCTCCATAGGCAAGCACCATGGTCTTGTAACGGATGCGAGCTTCAACTGGAAGCCAGTGGAGTGTGCGGAGGAGGGGGGTGACGTGAGAGAACTTGGGAAGGTTGAACACCAGACGGGCTGCGGCGTTCTGGATGAGTTGTAGGGGTTTAATGGCACAGGCAGGGAGGCCAGCCAACAGCGAGTTGCAGTAATCCAGACGGGAGATGACAAGTGCCTGGATTAGGACCTGTGCCGCTTCCTGTGTAAGGCAGGGTCGTACTCTCCGAATGTTGTAGAGCATTAACCTGCAGGAGCGGGTCACCGCCTTGATGTTAGCGGAGAACGACAGGGTGTTGTCCAGGGTCACGCCAAGGCTCTTCGCACTCTGGGAGGAGGACACAACGGAGTTGTCAACCGTGATGGCGAGATCATGGAACGGGCAGTCCTTCCCCGGGAGGAAGAGCAGCTCCGTCTTGCCAGGGTTCAGCTTGAGGTGGTGATCCGTCATCCATACTGATATGTCTGCCAGACATGCAGAGATGCGATTCGCCACCTGGTTATCAGAAGGGGGAAAGGCTACTGCAGGCTACTGGTGAAATGGCTCTCATTTAAAAAGTGAAATGTCACCATTCAAAAACAGCTCTTACCCAATGTTCCCTCTCTCATCAGAACCTGCAGCACTGTTAATAGTTTACTACAATGGCATCTCAGCGCAGAAGAAAGGGACTAATCAGAGAAACACAATAATGAGTCATTGATTACCATTACAGAAAATGTTTTATTCAGCAACCTTTGATAAATTACTACCTGCGTTGTTCACACACACTGCTCAGCTAGGCTTGGTCTCTGTTGTCCATTCATACAGGGTTAATTTCACAGCGGCCATAATGTCTTTACCACACAGAGGAATAAAAAGGTAAAAAAGGAAAAAAAGTATTTAGTCAGCCACCAATTGTGCAAGTTCTCCCACTTAAAAAGATGAGAGAGGCCTGTAATTTTCATCATAGGTACACGTCAACTATGACAGACAAATTGAGATTTTTTTTTCCAGAAAATCACATTGTAGGATTTTTAATGAATTTATTTGCAAATTATGGTGGAAAATAAGTATTTGGTCACCTACAAACAAGCAAGATTTCTGGCTCTCACAGACCTGTAACTTATTCTTTAAGAGGCTCCTCTGTCCTCCACTCGTTACCTGTATTAATGGCACCTGTTTGAACTTGTTATCAGTATAAAAGACACCTGTCCACATCCTCAAACAGTCACACTCCAAACTCCACTATGGCCAAGACCAAAGAGCTGTCAAAGGACACCAGAAACAAAATTGTAGACCTGCACCAGGCTGGGAAGACTGAATCTGCAATAGGTAAGCAGCTTGGTTTGAAGAAATCAACTGTGGGAGCAATTATTAGGAAATGGAAGACATACAAGACCACTGATAATCTCCCTCGATCTGGGGCTCCACGCAAGATCTCACCCCGTGGGGTCAAAATGATCACAAGAACGGTGAGCAAAAATCCCAGAACCACACGGGGGGACCTAGTGAATTACCTGCAAAGAGCTGGGACCAAAGTAACAAAGCCTACCATCAGTAACACACTACGCCGCCAGGGACTCAAATCCTGCAGTGCCAGACGTGTCCCCCTGCTTAAGCCAGTACATGTCCAGGCCCGTCTGAAGTTTGCTAGAGTGCATTTGGATGATCCAGAAGAGGATTGGGAGAATGTCATATGGTCAGATGAAACCAAAATATAACTTTTTGGTAAAAACTCAAATCGTCGTGTTTGGAGGACAAAGAATGCTGAGTTGCATCCAAAGAACATCATACCTACTGTGAAGCATGGGGGTGGAAACATCATGCTTTGGGGCTGTTTTTCTGCAAAGGGACCAGGACGACTGATCCGTGTAAAGGAAAGAATGAATGGGGCCATGTATCGTGAGATTTTGAGTGAAAACCTCCTTCCATCAGCAAGGGCATTGAAGATGAAACGTGGCTGGGTCTTTCAGCATGACAATGATCCCAAACACACCGCCCGGGCAACGAAGGAGTGGCTTCGTAAGAAGCATTTCAAGGTCCTGGAGTGGCCTAGCCATTCTCCAGATCTCAACCCCATAGAAAATCTTTGGAGGGAGTTGAAAGTCTGTGTTGCCCAGCGACAGCCCCAAACATCACTGCTCTAGAGGAGATCTGCATGGAGGAATGGGCCAAAATACCAGCAACAGTGTGTGAAAACCTTGTGAAGACTTACAGAAAACGTTTGACCTGTGTCATTGCCAACAAAGGGTATATAACAAAGTATTGAGAAACTTTTGTTATTGACCAAATACTTATTTTCCACCATAATTTGCAAATAAATTCATTAAAAATCCTACAATGTGATTTTCTGGAAAAAAAATTCTCATTTTGTCTGTCATAGTTGACGTGTACCTATGATGAATATTACAGGCCTCTCATCTTTTTAAGTGGGAGAACTTGCACAATTGGTGGCTGACTAAATACTTTTTTCCCCCACTGTATATGTTTTAATTAGTTATTCTATGGAATATTATTATCTTGTATCTTATGGTATAGTGTATTTACAACAGACTGTACAGTAGACATGTTGACTTTTATAACTACAGGTGACCTTCAACTTGAAAGATAACCTTTCCTGAACGAGGATTCGGAATAGTCCATTGGTGCAGTAGGACTGCTTCTGGGGATGGTAATGTGTTAGGGCTAGAATAAATAGATCTGTAGTATACTGTAGTCCAGGAGGTCAGAGGGGTGATGGGGGCTGTAGTTTTTATTAGCGGCGTTGGTCTTTATCCAGTATGTCCTTAGCCTCATTGATCTTGGCGGCCATGTATGGAGATCCACCTGGAGAGAGAATACACATCCGCTTCTCATCAATACCGGTCTGTTTCACCCCCCCCTCCATCCCTCACACCCCTCTATCTATTCCAGGTGAAAACAATATAACGCAGTCTACACATGACATGCAAGCTGTTTCCCAGACATTCAGTCACACCAACCCAATGCCCTCTCAAAACCCCCTCAGTGACATCTACTGACTGACACAACCAGTCTATGTAGAGGTCAGGTGTAGAGGACTACAGTAGGCTCAGTCATTACCCGTCTCAGTCACATCCAATCACCTTCTATAGCTGCTTGGCCTGCCGGCACTGTGCATTAACACACGGTGGAACACTAATCACTATAGAGCACAGGGAATAGGTGTATGCTGAGCTAGCACAAACTGAGGTTGGGTTGCATCCTAATAGTCTAAAGTGACTTCCTCTCCTCGTCTCTTACCCTTCACCACACTGCTCTGAAAACACATGATAGAGGTGTGTGTGTCCTGAGGCAGAGTGGTCTGCTCAGCTCACAGGGTCAATGAGTACAGCATCCTGGGAGTAGTATGCTGTGTGACACTACCAAGACAGCCTGAAGGGCACAGGTGTGTGTGTGTGTGCACAACACTTCCTTAGTAGCCATGTGTGTATACTGCCCTCTCTAGGTGGTGTGTAGTGTGTCAGCAGAAGCAGTACTGTGTGTGTGTGTGTTTAGGGTAATACATGAGACTGTTAGGGAGTGTTTGCAGTGACAGAGAGCAGGGCCTGATGAAGGCCTCAACTAGTCTGCTAATCAGTCACTGACACACAGAGCCGGCCCGGTACGGCCTTCAGCACTCACAAGGAAAGAAAGATACTAAAAACAGGGCTAGAGGGCCTAGAGAGGCAGAAATAGAGAGCAGTCTGTCGAATCACTTCCTGAAATCTCGTCATCTTGCTCACTGAACCTTATTGGCTCACAGACAGGAACTAATGAGAGGTAATTAGCCAAATCATTCCAACACATTACTCTGACCAGGAATCAGTCAACTCTTTCCTGCCCAGACCCAGCTGACTGACAGACCATCTGTGGGTTATTACCCTCTCTCCTCTATCGATGTCCCAGTAACCAAACACATGCAAATTAACTATAATTTAAACTGTGCTACCTCCTACTGAAACAGAACACAAAAATCCATATCCAAGGATGACAGTATTGATGGATGTGACTACAGGTGACCCTACAGAGCTTATAGCCCCATATTTCATCCCCCTATTTATTATTTGTCCCCATCTTCCGCTTTCTCTCTAACTCCTCCCTCGCTCTGTCACCTCAGCTCTTATCGCCCAGTCAGAGAGGAATCCCACAGGCCATTTCTCATTTCACACAGAGTAAAACTACCCGCTGTGTGTGTGTGTTCCTCTCAGGAGAGGGAAAAACACAGTGTGGACAAGTGTGTAAAACTAACTGCTGTGTATGTGCGTGACTTTGTATGTGTGTGTGTGTGTACACCTCTCAGGAGAGGGAGACTGAGGGAGGCCATTAACCTTGATAGAGGAGAGAGGGGCCGAGTGCACAAGCCTGACGCTGGGGAAAAACACCTTGTATATGGGTTCAATAAAGACAGGTGATATGCTGTTCACACGTGAACCAGTAATAGGAGATTATCACTGTATAATTAATTCAGTCGTCTCCAATCAATCCTTTCGCATGTCCAGTAAATATGGATTAAACTGTCAACTGACCTTTATCTGGGTGGTTGAGGACCATGATCCTCCGGTGGGCATCTCTCACCTTGGACTTGGTGCTGGTCGGGCTACAGGGGGAGAGAGATACAGGATTGGGGTTAGAAGAATGTACTACATATGGCTACACACAGACAACACATATTTAGAGCAGGATTACACCACCATCTAGTGGTCAAATCACATATTCACAAGTTGCAGTAAGAACATCCAGTTCTTCTGACCACTAAACTATTCAGAGGTGTTCTGTTCTCTCCCTAATGTGATTGACAGTGTGAAATTAAACTAAACCAGGAAGAGAGATGACTAATATAAACCCATCAAAGACCCAGAGAAATCAAACGCAGACTGAAATAGAAACATGTGCGCACACACCTTCACAAACAGGCGAGCATGACACACACACACTTTCGCCAGTCTTACCTGATACCAAGGATGAGGCTAGCTTCTCTTTTAGTCATCTTCTGGTCAAACCCTCCTTTATAGTAGTGGGATGAGAAGGCCTGGAGAGAGAGGAGAGATATTAGTACTGAAAGTACACACACACCTAGAAATCATTCAACTCACCCACTAGAAAGGTATCCTTTTTTACTCAGTGTAAATACTTAGAGTAAGAAGGGTGGAAGTGCATTCTGTGGTACATAGGGTTCAATAACTCCCTTCGGTCACGCACTGCCTCATTGTCACACAATACACACTGGGAGAAACTGCCAGACATACACACACACAGTGTGAGATCTGATCACTTATCCATCTCACGTCACGCACTGCTTTAAAATCATACACACACACTAGAAGGAATGACTGTTTCTCTCTCACACACACACAAAGTGAGTCATCAAGAAGTGCAGCTATGCATCTGCCCTTTCTGACCCCTTCCTGTCCTCCAACTGAACATGGCTACACAAAACACGCCAGGGTCAGGGGGAGGTGAGAGAGGGCAGTGGGTGCATCACCCTGTCTGGGAACCTGATGTGGAGCCTTTGGTCTGTGGAGCAATAACTCAGGTGCAGTAGGGGGAAACTGAAGACCATGATTCAGTCCACCCACTAACCACCCTACAGACAGTCAGTGGAATAAATACTACACCACAAACATGCAACCAAACATTGGTGCTTGGTGACTATCTGATGGGGCAATACATGAAACCCCCAGATTTGCAAATGTGCGTCCGTAGGGTGGTGGGAGAGTTTTCTGCAAAACCAGTGGGTGTCATCGTTGATCATGCATAGTTTTAGAATACAGTGTACCAAGACATGCAAACAATTAGTAGGAGTTCATTAGAAGTTGCCCAAAAAAACATATAGGTCTACATGGTTAGATATGTTTTCATCTCCTCTTAGGATTGCGGTACCGTCCTAGACGTGTGGTTCACCACATAACCAAGTTAGTCGCTTACTTACTGAGGTGGGCATCTTCTTAGCAGTCTGTGACAGGACCTGTCCTAGAGGCTTCCACAACTGGAAGGCATAACGACCTGAAACATAAACACAGTACATATTTGTCCTACACACACAGACCCCTTTTCACTGGTCACCACAGTTCTATGTTCTTGTCCTGTCTAATATGTATCGGAGTGTGTGTGTTATCGGTGTGTACTGGGTCAGTGTTTGTGTTGGTAAACTGTCATAAGCTGTGGTCACTCTCCAAACCCACATACAGCCAGTCAGCATCTACACCCTGCCAAACATTTTCTGTTTATATACTCCACACACACACACAGACACACACAGAAGAAAACATCTCTGGAGGAGCTGCTTTCCAAGAGAAAAACACTAAACCACTCAGTCACGTATGAGAGCCACGCTGCTAAGCTCAGGGAGTAATCAGGGCATTATTTATAACCTGATGACTGACATGTTCTGAGTGGGCGGAGTAAATCCACTACTCCACCTCCAGGAAGTTCTGTTTTCCTAAAACTACAAAGCTGAAAGTCCTTCAACCGTGGAGGGACCGCACACACGCACGTGCACGGCTGGCCTGCTGCTGGCCTTTCCATGTACATAGAGAGGATAATTAGACTGTGCTGTTCCTCAAAGCCGCCACAACAACTAATGACCTCACATCACTCGAACCCTGTGGCAACTGGCAGACCACACACTGCCTTACTATTAACCATGATACAATACGGCTGTGCTGACTGACACTCTTGTACCAATGCTGATAATGGCATAGTGCCTATTCACTGCTGCGCTCTGCAAGATAACCCGATAACGGCACTTTATCACTATACAGAATGACTGGAAGATCATAATATACTGTTTTGTAAGACATCTAACTTCCTGAATAACCAAATAACCTGGGTGTGTGATTGCTACAGATTGTACGCCAGATAATGTGATAACCAAAGATTTTTGGTGTCTATTACTGGACGTTACAGGTTTGTCCATACAAACCGCTGCCATAAATTCGACAACTAACCTGGTATTGGCGATACACTCTTCGTTCTCGATTCTGGAAAACGTATCTTATACGTGTCAGTGTACAGTTGCAGGTGGTTCTACAAACACCAGAGAAAACTCAGAAAGATAGTAAATCCATGTTGTGTCGAGTGAGATATGCTTCTTGCATGTGTGTAGCGTTGCATAAAAATGATTAGTTCCTGCAAAATGCTGGGAAATGCTAGATGTGTGGCAGCTAAGATGGTGAGGAACGGCCTCTTGCGGTACAAAACATGGATTTATCACCTGCAACTGTACACTGACATTTGTGACTTGTTTCAGGGAACTAGGCGTTGGTCGCACGTCACTACTTCACAGGAGAGGCATTTGAACATAAGCATTTATTTTTGATCAAAATAAACTGGAACATGTTAACTTTCATGAGCCTTAATAACAAACTTGCATGCCATCTGTACATATGAATAAAACATTTCAATTGTGAGTCTGGTTGGTTTAGCCAGTGAAAAAGACAGGAACCTTCCCGCTAGCCATGATTGGCTGAGAAAATGGATGGGCTGGACATGCCGAGAGAGGAGTTCGGATTGGTCTGCCATGTAGCATGCTACTGTCTATAACATGAGCTGCTCAGTATGTGTAGGTAAGCCTTTTTAACGCGGCTTTTTTGAAAGATGTCACGAAAAACTGCAAAAGTGTTGCTAATGCTCTCCACTTTCTGGAGGACAATCGTGCCATGCTGACTCTCTCTGACTCTGAAAATGAATCAGACGATGAGGAAATCCCTGATTTAGGTAAAAACATTTTTCATTGAACCAGACAGTCTTCTGAAACGGCGATCAAGTGTTGTCAAGGAAGAAGTTGACCAAGTTTTAAAATCAGTGGAATGCCCGGAGTATGATAGCAGAGTATGATAGCTAAGGAGATGAAGAAAATTCTGCCGTTTGATTGCAAATATGCGGAGGGAGTCGAAAAAAGAACACACAGAAGGCTGTTGTATAAAACACCTGTCTCCAGATTACATCTTCAAACTAACCGCAACCATGGCATCTGTAACAGAGAGGGAGAAGCGTTCATCCATGTATACGGGTAAGAGATTCTAGCTAGCTACATTTTCGGAGATTATACATATCTAATTTTGTCAGAAAGTCATTTTCATTGCAAGTTAAAGTGTACTGTTAGCTAGCTAGCTAACGTTAGCTGGCTGGCTCGCTAGCTAACTTCACGTGTATGATCTGTGTAGTAATATTATTTTGATCTCAAAAAGCATTGCTAGTTATAGCCTAATGTTAGCTAGCTAACATTGAACCTAGTTGGTTAGCTTTAGCTACCTGCAGATTCATGCATGGTAGTAATGTTATGAGTTGGGATTATGGTTAATTGTAGCCTAATGTTAGCTAGCTAACATTGAACCTAGTTGGTTAGCTTTAGCTACCTGCAGATTAATGCATGGTAGTAATGTTATGAGTTGGGATTATGGTTAATTGTTTAGCTTGCTAGCTACATGTCTAAACAAAAGACTCCACTATGCAAGTAACCATTTCACTGTACCGTTTACACCTTCTGTATCCTGTGCATGTGACAAATAAACATTGATTTTATTTGATATAGTGTGTGTTTACCAGAGACGGTAATGTGAAGAACAACATGACCTGCATCAAAGTCAAATTAGGATGTAATTAAATTTTTGTCATTTAGCAGACGCTCTTACCCAGAGCGACTTACATTATTATTATAATTATTTTTTTCATACCGGCCCCCCGTGGGAATCGAACCCACAACCCTACATCCCTGCCAGCCATTCCCTCCCCTACCCTGGACGACGCTGGGCCAATTGTGCGCCGCCCCATGGGTCTCCCGGGCGCGGCCGGCTACGACAGAGCCTGGATTCGAACCAGGATCTCTAGTGGCACAGCCAGCACTGCGATGCAGTGCCTTAGACCACTGCACCACTCGGGAGAACGTAATGTTCGGCCAACGAGACAGTGTCCAAGTTCTAAAATTCTCTGGTAGAATGCCCTGCTTTTATTTCGTCACACTCACAACCGTAAGCTATTTCTGCAATTAGCTTGGCATTAACTTGTAAATAAGCTAAAGTTAAGACGTTGTCAGCTATGATATGGTCATTATTTGAACTGGCTAACCAGCTAACTTAACGTTAGCTAACAAGCTAGAAATGAACCATTTTTTTTGTTTTACAAAGTTGCCATTAGTTGCCTGGTTTGCTAGATTGACATATGCTAAATTCATTTTTAAACAGATGGGTTTATTAGTGTTAAAATACAGTAGTTATGCTATTTTGGACCACCAGGCTGCTGATGTCATGCAGCCTGTCTTTTTCATAACGACAACGACAAGTTTGATGTCGGATGACAATAGAATGTTCATGATGTCACTGCGACAACTGTCTGCAGACATGTCGCTAGACGTAGTATAAACCAGCCTTTAGACTTGAAATCTTTGGTCGTTTAGTACACTACCTTACTCACTCTGTTTAGCACATGTGAATCCTTAAAGAGATGGGTGGAGCTAAGGCTTAAGAGGGTGTGAACGTTGATGAATGTGTGTAGACAAAGAAAAGCTTACCAGTAGGTGTACCAAAACATTCAAAGGCCATTTTCTCAAAAGTGTGGTTACAAGTTTAACTTTCAAAGCAGAATTACTTTCCCATTGTTCCTCAACTGTAGTGTATGATATACCATTTTCTAGCTCTTTTATCCAATGTAAAAAAACACTATTTCAAATTTTGCTACATAAGACCCAATCTGTCACATTTATAAGAAAACTGTTTTCCAGAATCGAGAACGAAGTGAGTATCGCCAATACAAGGTAAGTTAAATAATTTATGGCAGCGGTTTGTATGGGCAAACTTGTAATGAACACCAAAAATCTTTGGTTATATCACATTATCTGGCGTACAAACTGTAGCAAGGTGTGTGAGTGTGCATATTATATGTTTGCTATTTCTTACCTGCAAAGCCTGCAGCAGCAACACCAAGGCCAACCGCTATCAGAGTACCACCCTGAATATACAGAACAATATCAATACAACAATCCATCAGTCAACAACAGCGGTGTAAAATACTTCAGTGAATATAATTTAAAGTTCTACTTAAGTAGTTTTTTTTAGGGTATCTGTACTTTACTATTTATATTTCTGACAACTTTTACTTCACTACATTCCTAAAGAAAATCATGTACTTTTTACTCCATACATTTTGCCTGACACCCAAAAGTATTCGTTACAATTTTTTTAATGCTTAGCAGGACTGGAAAATGGTTCAATTCACGCACTTCTCAAGAGAACATCCCTGGTCATCCCTACTGCCTCTGATCTGGCGGACAAACTAAACACACATGCTTCGTTTGTTAATTATGTCTGAGTGTTGCTGTTGGGAGTGTGCCCCTGCCTATCCGTAATACAATTTAAAAAAAGAAAAATGGTTCCGTCTGGTTTGCTTAATATAAGGAATTTGAATGATTTATACATTTACTTTTGATACTT
>NW_028162411.1:15000-22762 GCF_964263955.1 Coregonus lavaretus | reverse complement strand
GAGGCAATTTCTGTAGAGAAACTGCTGAGTGTATTATTGGAGAAACAAATCTTTTCTCCCCATGCATAGTCAGCCTATGACACACAAACACACACACACACACACACACGCACACACACACACACACACACACACACACACAAACACACACACACACACACAGCATCATGCTGGTCAGCATCATTGAGACACACAGCACCTCTTAGCTCCATGTAACTGACCAGTTTAGTAGCTCATGTCTACTGTAACCTATTTCCACTGTGATCTAGGACTGTTCTAATACAGAGACCATGCTGCTGCCCGCTGTAGTGACAACACAGAACCCAACGAGTTGTACAGTATTCAGACAGTGCTTGAATTGGGTGGGTGCCTCATCTTACTGCTTGAGTATCAAAACATGTTATAGAATATTCACTCTAAAATATGATCTCCGGTACTGTAAAAATCTAATGAGTGTAGGCACCTTAAATGAGTACCAGCTGCACCTTGTAGATTCCACACTTCAGTATGATAATAAACTATGACTGGAGAGATAATTACATATACACAGTCAAAACAAAACTACATTACTTATTGGGAAACACAAGCACAAAACAAAATGCAGTGCTATCTGGCTCTAAATCGACAGTACACTGTTGACCATGGTTACAGATCAAAACCTTAGAAAAACCTTGACAAAGTACAGGCTCAGTGAGCACAGCCTTGCCATTGAGAAGGGTAGACACAGGAAAACCTGGCTCCCTGTAGAGGAAAGGCTGTGCAACCACTGCACCACAACAGAACCTGAGACAGAGCTGCATTTCCTGACAAAATGTCATTCCCCAAATTTCAAAAACCTCTCTGATGAGAATAGGCTACCCGTCCTTGTTGGGGGAGGACGCAGAGAGCTGTGGGTTGGCAGCGCACTACATTGCTGCCTGTCATAAGATGAGAGACAGTGTCTGACAGACCAACCAACCTGCACATGTTATTGTTCAATGGTTATTTTGATCCTTAGTTATTGTTGTTACTGTTGTCCCGTGACAATATTGATTTTTTATTTAAAAAAAAAAAATTATGTTAATATTGTAAATATCCAAAGTAAGCTTTGCAATATGTACGTTGTTACGTCATGCCAATAAAGCAAATTGAATTGAATTGAATAGAGGAGAGGAGAATAGAGAGAGAGAGAAAGAGAGAGAGAGAGACAGAGAGAGCGAGAGAGAGCTAGAGAGAGAGAGAGATGTAGAGAGAGAGAGACAGAGAGAGACAGAGAGAGATATAGAGAGAGAGAGAGAGAGAGAGAGAGAGAGAGAGAGAGAGAGAGGAGAGAGAGAGATAGAGAGAGAGAGAGAGAGAGAGAGAGAGAGAGAGAGAGAGAGAGAGAGAGAGAGAGAGAGAGAGAGAGAGCTGCCAATAGTCCCTTGTAGACTTCAGCTATAGTGACACCTTAACGTTGTGAAGAGAGTGCCCCATGCCAGCGGTGGGGTTATGGTATGGGCAAGCGTAAGCTACGGACAACGAACACAATTGCATTTTATCCATGGCCATTTGAATGCACAGAGACACCATGACGAGATCCTGAGGCCCATTGTCGTGCCATTCATCCGATGCCATCACCTCATGTTTCAGCATGATAATGCACGGCCCCATGTCGCAAGGATCTGTTCACAATTCCTGGAAAGCTGAAAATGTCCTGAATGCTCACCATTAAGCATGTTTGGGATGCTCTGGATTGACGTGTACGACAGTGTTCCAGTTTCCACCAACATCCAGCAACTTTTTTGGCTACTCACCTGGGGTAATATTTCTATCCATATTAATATTCTCTGGTTCACTTATCATTGGTAAATTGGCCTTATTAAGGAAATGGTCTATATCTTTCTTTGAACTTTTGTTTTCGGATTGATACAGTTTGTGATTAAATGTTTTAAAGACTGAGTTAATTTAAGAAGAATCCATTGTTACGCTACCATCTGCGGTTTTAATGCTGTGGATTGTACGTTCCTCCTCATCGTTCTTAATTGGCCAAGCAAGCATTTTTCAAGCTCTTTCACATCGTTCCACTTATTGTTGTTTTGGATTTCAATCTCTGCAGAGCAGGTGTTTATTATGTTGTATTCAAGCTTCAAAGTGTTCAACTGTTGAAGGGTGTCAACATGTAAGCTGTGTTTTGTTTTCTAAGTCGTGTATTTTCTGTTCTAGCATTTCTAATTCTTTATGGGTCTTCTTTTTCTTATGTGAAGAGTAAAACATGATACGACCTCTCGGGTATGCTTTAAGAGCTTTCCAGACAACAGTTGGGCACACTCCATTATCTACACTATCGCCAAGTAACATTGTGTTGAATCACCATGTCTTTGTTATTGACATAGGGGGTTTAAGCTTAAACGTGAAGGACAATGGGCTATGGTCCGTAATTATTCTAGGAAGGTATTTACATTCAGAAACACAGGCAATTAAAGAAAAGTTTACACAAAAAAAAGTCAATTCTTGAATATGAGTTGTGGATGTGTGAGTAATAGGAGTATTGTCTTTCAGTTGGATGTTTATATCTCCACCGTTCACATAGATCCATGTCGTTGACGTTGTGGTTTAATACCTTAGACGGGTTAGGAAGAGGATATAGTTTAGTTGATGATTTGACTAAAGTTGCATCCTGCACACAATTAAAATCCCGTTACATAATATTCCCATTATAATAAGATAGTTTTAGTATAAGGCCGTTAATTAACTTTGGGCAGTCTTCTTTTTTTTTTTATATAGTGCCAGGTTTCCTTTTACCAGTATAAATCGTCCATTTGGATCTGTGGTACATTCTGTAGACTTAAATGGGACTTTGAGAATTGATCCTCCTCTAGATCTTGAGGAGTAAGTGGAGGAGAAAGGTAACCCATCCCAAGCTCGCCCAAACCTTTCACTTTCCATTGCTGATAGGTGAGTTTCTTGTAAAAAAAAAAAAAACAGATGTTGGCGTTGTTCTTCTTCGAATAAGAAAATACCTTAGTTATTTTGACTGGATGCACAATTCCATTGACATTCCATGTCATACATCTTAATGTATTCATATTATCCACAACACTTGATATTGATATGGGTCTTTACATATTTATGTCTCAAAATGACTCCATACATTATATAAGGTATTGATAGACTACATAAACAGCTACTTTACTCCATACATTATGTAAGGTATTGATAGACTACATAAACAGCTACTTGACTCCATACATTATGTAAGGTATTGACAGACTACATAAACAGCTACTTGACTCCATACATTATGTAAGGTGTTGATACACTTGACGATGAACGCTGCCGTGGTGGTTCTCTGACAAACGGTTTTAGTGAATACTTTTAATTATCTGATTATTATATAATTATTTCATTTTATTAGGAAGAGGATATAGTTTAGTTGATGATTTGACTAAAGTTGCATCCTGCACACAATTAAAATCCCGGTACATAATATTCCCATTACAATGAGCCTCAAGCACTGAGATGCAGTGCCTTAGACCCGAGTGGCGTCATTACAGACCCCCTGGTTCGATTCCAGGCTGTGTCACAACCGGCCGTGATTGGGAGTCCCATAGGGCGGCGCACAATTGGCCCAGCGTCGTCCGGGTTTGGCCGGTGTAGGCCGTCATTGTAAATAAGAATTTGTTCTTAACTGACTTGCCTAGTTAAATAAAAACATTGTTTAGATCCAGTTTGTATTATTTATTTTAGATCCAGCGACGCGGATAGCCACAGTGCTGGGACCGCTAGATTTGTCCCTGGATCTTTTTAGTAGCCTTTTACTAGCCTATTGGCTAGCAAGCAAAATGGCTGAATTGAGTAAAGGGTGTTGTCCTGCTTCTATTGCCGACCATAAGGCCATTAAATGCATCTTATGTGACATGTTCACAGTCATCCCAGTGAAGGACTTTTCTGAAAACTTCACCTGTGTTAAATGCCACGAACTAAATGCTGCCGAGAAGAGGATCATTACATTACTTGAGGAAATTAAACATCTGGATGAGCGTCTAATTTTGAAAAAGGACGCCTCACGTTTAACCGCATTTGTTGATGCCTCTTTTCAAAGAGACGACTGTAATGGAACTTTTATGGATCTTGAGCATTTCCCCACCTTACGGCCATCTGAACCTGGCTAAATGTCGGATGCTATCAGCTCTACTCCTGGCGTGTGTGAATGGAGTGTGATTGGATCCAGGAGGAGGAAGAGACCCTCACCCCAGAGTTCAGTTTTTTTCTCGCAGCGTCGTGATATTAAACTGTCAAATCGTTTTGAGCCACTGTCCCTGCTGTTTTACTCAAGACGTATGGCTGGCGACCCCCCCCCCCCCCCCCCCGGCAATCGGGATCTACGCGGCATTCTCCACAGCCGATTTCTGCGGCTTCTGTCGCTGATCTGAGATACGGTAGCCCGGGGGATCCGACCGGCGCTCAACAATGGAAGCTCAATGGTAAGGAACATCTCCTTGCCAGGGATTAGAACCCTATGCTATCTGGGTGCAAAAGTAAAGGATATCACTACGCTACTTCCTGAAGCCATAAGCCAAAATCCACAGACAGGTACTGTTATAGTACATGTGGGATTTAATGACATTAAGTTGGCCAGCTCTGAACTGCTTAAAAGTGACTTCATGGAACTAATTGCAAAACTGAAATACCTAAACAAGCGTCCCATTATATCGGGTCCCACACCCACGATGAGACGTGGATACTGTAGTACACAGTGTGTACTTACTGATGGCGTTAAATCAGGATTTCTAGACAGAACAAATGGTGTCCCACAGGGTTCGATTCTTGGTCCAGTTCTTTTCACTATTTACATCAACAGCACTGGTCTGTCTATACAAAACTGTAACTTTCATCTGTATGCAGATGACCCTGTTGTATACGCTACTGCCCCCTACGGCAGCTCAGGCTCTGTTGACTCTTCAATCTGCTTTTACTACCTTGCAGAAAGCCTTGGTTGACCTGAAGTTGGTACTAAATGCTGGTAAAACCAAGTACATCTTCTTTTCCAAATCATGTAATAATGTAACTGATGACATAAGTACGTTAGATGGTGCCCCCATTGATCGTGTCCCCGCCTATAAATATCTGGGAATCTGGATTGACGAAAAGCAATTTTCTTTAAAGCATGTTGACGAGTTAGTCAAGAAATTTGGAATTAAGTTGGGCTTCTTCTATTGGAATAGGGCTTGCCTTTTATTAACTAGTAGAAAACAGATCATTCAGTCTACATTCATTCCTGTTATAGATTATGGCCACATTATATACATGAATGCAGCTACCAGTGTCTTGAAGCCCTTGGACACAATTTATCATAGCGCACTTCGTTTTTATAACATCTGACAGTTTTGACACTCACCACAGCATCCTTTATCATAAAGTTGGTTGGACCTCGCTAAAAACACGTAGGTCACTTCATTATTCTATTTTTGTTTCTAAAGCCTTACTCAGTAAACTACCAATTTACTAAGAATCATTGTTGAAATATAGAAACTCTGATTCCAACACTAGATCACAGGGTTGGTTAATGCTGGAGACTCCACGTGTATCCACAGACTTGGGTAAATCAGCCGTTTCCAGACAGGCTCCTACCATGTGGAATAATCTCCAAGTAACGTTTCATTTGGATGTGTTGTTGTCTCTGGGTCAGTTTAGGAGAAAGGCTATGGATTTTTACATTGATAAATGTGTTTGTTTTGTTTTTATTGTTTATTGTGTATATAATATTTTCTATTAATTTTAATTTTGTGTTTTAAATTGTGTATAATTTTATTTTCTGTATTGTTCCCAGGGCACATTTGCAAATGAGACCTAGCTCTCAACATGTCTTTCCCTGGTAAAAATATATATATATTTTTTTTTAATCTACTTGACTCCATACGTTATGTAAGGTGTTGAAACACTACATAAAAATCTACTTGACTCCATACGTTATGTGAGGTGTTGATACACTACATAAAATGCTACTTGACTCCATACGTTATGTAAGGTGTTGATACACTACATAAAAAGCTACAATGAAAATAGTGTTGATCAATCCTCAAGCTTCTTAGTGGGCTTGTATTCACAACACATTGAAAACAAAACAATACATCCCTCATGTTCCTCTTCACCTCCGCTTTTCCCTTTCATGCTTCCCGTATGAATATATCCTGTTGCACAGATGAAAGAGCAACCTTATTGGTGCCTCCATAGTGGCCTTTCCTTTTAATGCAGGTTATTGGTCAGTGACTATGTCTCTGTGCCAGGGGATTCCAACCTCTTCTAGCATGAGATCTGCTTTAAAATTTTTTTAACATGAAATAAGATGGCGCCGACGGAGATGGCGGCCTCGCGACTAGCTCTTAAGAAACTTTGCGGTATTTTGTATTTTTTTATGTATCATTTATACGTTATTAGCTCAGGAAATGTTTTGTGTCATTACATACAGCCAGGAACAACTATTGGATATCAGAGCGGCGGAAATCACCAGAACTACCAGCATTACGACCAGGAATACAACTTCCCCGAAGCAGATCCTTTGTTCACTTTCCCCAGGGCAATTGAACTGATTCCAGAGGCCAACCAAAAACATTGCCGGCGGAGGAGAGGCACTCGGCGCGGCCTGCTGGTTCGACTTAGGAGGCGAGCACACCACCCACCGCATCCGAGCAATAAAAACAATTTCTCAGCATATCGACTGTAGTACTCATGCTGTTAAAATACTTGACCACTGTTATTCAAACTTACAGGATGCTTACAAGGCCTTCCCCCGCCCTCCTTTCAGCAAATCTGACCACGACTCCATTTTGCTCCTCCCTTCCTATAGGCAGAAAATCAAACAGGAAGTACCCATGGAGTATTCAACGCTGGTCTGACCAATCGGAATCCACGCTTCAGGATTGTTTTGATCACGCGGACTGGGATATGTTCCGAGTAGCTTGCAAAAAATAATTTTGATGAATACACTGATTCGGTGACTGACTTTATCAGCAAGTGTATAGGAGATGTTGTACCCACTGTGACTATTAAAACCTACCCTAACCAGAAACCGTGGATAGAGGGCAGCATTCACATGAAACTGAAAGCGCGAAACACCACATTTAACCATGGCAATGTGACTGGGAATATGGCAGAATACAAACAGTGTAGTTATCCACTCCGCAAGGCAATCAAACAGGCAAAACGTCAGTATAGAGATAAAGTGGAGTCGCAATTCAACGGCTCAGACACGAGACGTATGTGGCAGGGTCTACAGACAATCACGGACTACAAAAGGAAAACCAGCAATGTCGCCGACACCGACGTCTTGCTTCTGGACAAGCTAAACACCTTCTTTGCCCACTTTGAGGATAACACAGTGCCACCGACGCGGCCCACTACCAAGGACTGCGGCCTCTCCTTCTCCGTGGCCGATGTGAGTAAAACATTTAAACATGTTAACCCCCTGCAGGCCCAGACGGCATCCCTAGCCGCGTCCTCAGAGCATGCGCAGACCAGCTGGCTGGTGTGTTTACGGGCATATACTCTCCCTAGCCCAGTCTGCTGTCCCCACATGCTTCAAGATGGCCACCATTGTTCTTGTACCCAAGAAAGCAAAGGTAACTGAACTAAATGCTTTGGCAGCGATTACAGCCTCGAGTCTTCTTGAGTATGACTCTACAAGATTGGCACACCTGTATTTGGGAAGTTTCTGTCAGGTTGGATGGGGAGCATCGCTGCACAGCTATTTTCAGGTCTCTCCAGAGATGTTCGATCGGGTTCAAGTCCAGGCTCTGGCTAG